>NW_026621908.1:0-59628 GCF_003711565.1 Takifugu flavidus | reverse complement strand
AAGCCACTGTCCTCTTTTGCGGAAGGTTGTTGGTTCGAATCCAGGCGTGACTTTTTCACACACATATGTTTTGGTTTTACCGTGGTGATGTCATGCATTGCATCACAATTTTAGGACCAAGTATCCTCTTAAGAAATTACCGTTGGTGGGAAAGAGGATCGGACGACAGCTTATAAATCAGCACCCCTGTAACTATTCCAGCAATGAATCACAAACTAAAAAGGAAAAAGTTATACAATTGATGTATAAAAAAAAACAAAAACATATGTGTGAAGAATATTGATTTTTCAAACCCAACTCAGGCCTGGATTCGAACCAACAACCTCCGCAAAAAAAAGTCAGGGGCTTAAACAACTACCTATGAGGTCAGACGGAACCACAGCAAAGAGAGGTCATATATGGTTTTAAAAAAGCCATGATTAAATATTCTTCACAGAGATGTTTTCTTCACGTGCTGTGGAAATATGGAATTTGCGTTGACACAGAAATCACATCCACAGATGATATTCAAATTATGGCTTTTTTGAACCATATATGACCTCTTTGGAGTGTGTCAGTAGACTGCATAGGTCAGTGGTTTAAGCCACTGTCTTCTTTTGCAGAAGGTTGTGGGTTCGAATCCAGGCGTGACTTTGGTTTAAGAATCAATATTCTTCACACATATGTTTTCGGTTTTACCGTGGTGACTGTCATGCATTGCATCACAATTTTTAGGATCAAGTATCCTCTTTAGAAATTACTGTATGGTGGCAAAGAGAATTGGACGACACAGCTTATAAATCAGCACCCCTGTAACTATTCCAGCAATGAATCACAAACTAAAAAGGGAAAAAGTTATATAATTGATGTATAAAAAACCAAAAACATATGTGTGAAGAATATTGATTTTTCAAACCAAACTCCGGCCTGGATTCGAACCAACAACCGTTGGCAAAAAGTCAGTGGCTTAAACCACTGACCTATGAGGTCACACTGAGCCATAGCAAAGAGAGGTCATATATGGTTTTAAAAAAGCCATGATTAAATATTCTTCACAGAGATTTTTTCTTCACGTGCTGTGGAAATATGGAATTTGTGTTGACACAGAAATCACATCCACAGATGATATTCAAATTATGGCTTTTTTGAACCATATATGACCTCTTTGCAGTGGGTCAGTGTGACTGCATAGGTCAGTGGTTTAAGCCACTGTCCTCTTTGCGGAAGGTTGTGGGTTCGAATCCAGGCGTGACTTTGGTTTGAAGAATCATATTCTTCACACATATGTTTTCGATTTTACCGTGGTGACTGTCATGCATTGCGTCACAGTTTTTAGGACCAAGTATCCTCTTTTGAAATTACTGTATGGTGGCAAAGAGAATTGGACGACAGCTTATAAATCAGCACCCCTGTAACCATTCCAGCAATGATTTACAAACTAAAAAGGGAAAAAGTTATATAATTGATATATATAAAAACAAACAAACATATGTGTGAAGAATATTGATTCTTCAAACCAAACTCCGCCTGGATTCGAACCAAAACCTCCGGCAAAAAAGTCAGTGGCTTAAACCACTGACCTACGAGGTCACACTGAGCCACAGCAAAGAGAGGTCATATATGGTTTTAAAAAAGCCATGATTAAATATTCTTCACAGAGATGTTTTCTTCACGTGCTGTGGAAATATGGAATTTGCGTTGACACAGAAATCACATCCACAGATGATATTCAAATTATGGCTTTTTTGAACCATATATGACCTCTTGGAGTGTGTCAGTATGACTGCATAGGTCAGTGGTTTAAGCCACTGTCTTCTTTTGCAGAAGGTTGTGGGTTCGAATCCAGGCGTGACTTTGGTTTAAGAATCAATATTCTTCACACATATGTTTTCGGTTTTACCGTGGTGACTGTCATGCATTGCATCACAATTTTTAGGATCAAGTATCCTCTTTAGAAATTACTGTATGGTGGCAAAGAGAATTGGACGACAGCTTATAAATCAGCACCCCTGTAACTATTCCAGCAATGAATCACAAACTAAAAAGGGAAAAAGTTATATATGATGTATAAAAAACCAAAAACATATGTGTGAAGAACATTGATTTTCAAACCAAACTCCGGCCTGATTCGAACAACAACCGTTGGCAAAAAAGTCAGTGGCTTAAACCACTGACCTATGAGGTCACACTGAGCCATAGCAAAGAGAGGTCATATATGGTTTTAAAAAAGCCATGATTAAATATTCTTCACAGAGATTTTTTCTTCACGTGCTGTGGAAATATGGAATTTGTGTTGACACAGAAATCACATCCACAGATGATATTCAAATTATGGCTTTTTTGAACCATATATGACCTCTTTGCAGTGGGTCAGTGTGACTGCATAGGTCAGTGGTTTAAGCCACTTTCTCCTTTTGCGGAAGGTTGTGGGTTCGAATCCAGGCGTGACTTTGGTTTGAAGAATGAATATTCTTCACACACATGTTTTCGGTTTTACCGTGTGCACTGTCATGCATTGCATCACAATTTTTTGGACCAAGTATCCTCTTTAGAAATTACTGCATGGTGGGAAAGAGGATCGTATGACAGCTTATAAATCAGCACCCCTGTAACTATTCCAGCAATGAATCACAAACTAAAAACGAAAAAGTTATAATTGCTGTATAAAAAAACAAAAACATATATGTGAAGAATAAACTAAAAAGGGAAAAAGTTATATAATTGCTGTATAAAAAAACAAAAACATATGTGTGAAGAATATTGATTCTTCAAACCAAAGTCACGCCTGGATTCGAACAACAACCTTCTGCAAAAAAGCCAGTGGCTTAAACCACTGACCAATGAGGTCACACTAAACCACTGCAACGAGAGGTCATATATGGTTTAAAAAAAGCCATGATAAATATTCTTCACACAGATGTTTTTCTTCACATGCTGTGACAATATGGAATTGGTGTTGACACAGAAATCACATCCACAGATAATATTCAAATTATGGCTTTTTTGAACCATATATGACTTCTTTGCAGTGGGCCAACGTGGCTGAATAGGTCAGTGGTTTAAGCCACTGGCTTCTTTTGCCGAAGGTTGTTGGTTCGAATCCAGGGGGGACTTTGGTTTGAAGAATCAATATTCTTCACACACGTGTTTTTGGTTTTACCGTGGTGACTGTCATGCATTGCATCACAATTTTTTGGACCAAGTATCCTCTTTAGAAATTACTGCATGGTGGAAAGAGGATCGTATGACAGCTTATAAATCAGCACCCCTGTAACTATTCCAGCAATGAATCACAAACTAAAAAGGGAAAAAGTTATAATGCTGTATAAAAAAACAAAAACATATCTGTGAAGAATATTGATTCTTCAAACCAAAGTCCCGCCTGGATTCGAACCAACAACCTTCGGCAAAAGAAGCCAGTGGCTTAAACCACTGACCTATGAGGTCACACTAAACCACTGCAAAGAGAGGTCATATATGGTTTAAAAAAAGCCATGATTAAATATTCTTCACACAGATGTTTTTCTTCACATGCTGTGAAAATATGGAATTTGTGTTGACACAGAAATCACATCCACAGATGATATTCAAATTATGGCTTTTTTGAACCATATATGACTTCTTTGCAGTGGGCCAACGTGGCTGAATAGGTCAGTGGTTTAAGCCACTGGCTTCTTTTGCCGAAGGTTGTTGGTTCGAATCCAGGGGGGACTTTGGTTTGAAGAATCAATATTCTTCACACACATGTTTTTGGTTTTACCGTGGTGACTGTCATGCATTGCATCACAATTTTTTGGACCAAGTATCCTCTTTAGAAATTACTGCATGGTGGGAAAGAGGATCGTATGACAGCTTATAAATCAGCACCCCTGTAACTATTCCAGCAATGAATCACAAACTAAAAAGGGAAAAAGTTATATAATTGCTGTATAAAAAAACAAAAACATATGTGTGAAGAATATTGATTCTTCAAACCAAAGTCCCGCCTGGATTCGAACCAACAACCTTCGGCAAAAGAAACCAGTGGCTTAAACCACTGACCTATGAGGTCACACTCAACCACTGCAAAGAGAGGTCATATATGGTTTAAAAAAGCCATGATTAAATATTCTTCACACAGATGTTTTTCTTCACATGCTGTGAAAATATGGAATTTGTGTTGACACAGAAATCACATCCACAGATGATATTCAAATTATGGCTTTTTTGAACCATATATGACTTCTTTGCAGTGGGCCGATGTGTCTGCATAGGTCAGTGGTTTAAGCCACTGACTTCTTTTGCGGAGGTTGTTGGTTCGAATCCAGGGGGGACTTTGGTTTGAAGAATCAATGTTCTTCACACACATGTTTTTGTTTTACCGGGTGGTTACTGTCATGCATTGCATCACAATTTTTTGGACCAAGTATCCTCTTTAGAAATTACTGCATGTGGGAAAGAGGATCGTATGACGCTTATAACAGCACCCCTGTAACTATCCAGCAATGAATCACAAACTAAAAGGGAAAAAGTTATTAATTGCTGTATAAAAAAACAAAAACATATGTGTGAAGAATTTGATTCTTCAAACCACAGTCCCCGCCTGATTCGAACCAACAACCTTCGCAAAAGAAGCCAGTGGCTTAAACCACTGACCTATGAGGTCACACTAAACCACTGCAAAGAGAGGTCATATATGGTTTAAAAAAAGCCATGTTTGCAGTGGGTTAATGTGTCTGCATAGTCAGTGTTTAAGCCACGGACTTCTTTTGCGAAGGTTTTGGTTCGAATCCAGGGGGGACTTTGGTTTGAGAATCAATATTCTTCACACACATGTTTTTGGTTTTACCGTGGTGACTGTCATGCATTGCATCACAATTTTTTGGACCAAGTATCCTCTTTAGAAATTACTGTGCATGGTGGGAAAGAGGATCGTATGACAGCTTATAAATCAGCACCCCTGTAACTATTCCAGCAATGAATCACAAACTAAAAAGGGAAAAAGTTATATAATTGCTGTATAAAAAAACAAAAACATATGTGTGAAGAATATTGATTCTTCAAACCAAAGTCACGCCTGGATTCGAACCAACACCTTCTGCAAAAAAGCCAGTGGCTTAACCACTGACCAATGAGGTCACACTAAACCACTGCAACGAGAGGTCATATATGGTTTAAAAAAAGCCATGATTAAATATTCTTCACACAGATGTTTTTCTTCACATGCTGTGGAAATATGGAATTTGTGTTGACACAGAAATCACATCCACAGATGATATTCAAATTATGGCTTTTTTGAACCATGACTTCTTTGCAGTGGGCCAATGTGGCTGAATAGCTCAGTGGTTTAAGCCACTGTCTTCTTTTGCGGAGGGTTGTTGGTTCGAATCCAGGCGGGACTTTGGTTTGAAGAATCAAATATTCACACACACATGTTTTTGTTTTACCGTGGTGACTGTCATGCATTGCATCACAATTTTTTGGACCAAGTATCCTCTTTAGAAATTACTGCATGGTGGGAAAGAGGATCGTATGACAGCTTATAAATCAGCACCCCCGTAACTATTCCAGCAATGAATCACAACTAAAAAGGGAAAAAGTTATATATTGCTGTATAAAAAAACAAAAACATATCTGTGAAGAATATTGATCTTCAAACCAAAGTCCCGCCTGGATTCGACCAACAACCTTCGGCAAAAGAAGCCATGGCTTAAACCACTGACCTATGAGGTCACACTAAACCACTGCAAAGAGAGGTCATATATGGTTTAAAAAAACCCATGATTAAATATTCTTCACACAGAGTTTTTCTTCACATGCTGTGAAAATATGGAATTTGTGTTGACACAGAAATCACATCCACAGATGATATTCAAATTATGGCTTTTTTGAACCATATATGACTTCTTTGCAGTGGGCCAACGTGGCTGAATAGGTCAGTGGTTTAAGCCACTGGCTTCTTTTGCCGAAGGTTGTTGGTTCGAATCCAGGGGGGACTTTTGTTTGAAGAATCAATATTCTTCACACACATGTTTTTGGTTTTACCGTGGTGACTGTCATGCATTGCATCACAGTTTTTTGACCAAGTATCCTCTTTAGAAATTACTGCATGGTGGGAAGAGGATCGTATGACAGCTTATAAATCAGCACCCCTGTAACTATTCCAGCAATGAATCACAAACTAAAAACGGAAAAAGTTATATAATTGCTGTATAAAAAAACAAAAACATATTGTGAAGAATATTGATTCTTCAAACCAAGTCCCGCCTGGATTCGAACCAACAACCTTCGGCAAAAGAAACCAGTGGCTTAAACACTGACCTATGAGGTCACACTCAACCACTGCAAAGAGAGGTCATATATGGTTTAAAAAAAGCCATGATTAAATATTCTTCACACAGATGTTTTTCTTCACATGCTGTGAAAATATGGAATTTGTGTTGACACAGAAATCACATCCACAGATGATATTCAAATTAGGCGTTTTTGAACCATATATGACTTCTTTGCAGTGGGGCGATGTGTCTGCATAGGTCAGTGGTTTAAGCCACTGACTTCTTTTGCGGAAGGTTGTTGGTTCGCGATCCAGGGGGACTTTGGTTTGAAGAATCAATGTTCTTCACACACATGTTTTTGGTTTTACCGTGGTGACTGTCATGCATTGCATCACAATTTTTTGGACCAAGTATCCTCTTTAGAAATTACTGCATGGTGGGAAAGAGGATCGTATGACAGCTTATAAATCAGCACCCCTGTAACTATTCCAGCAATGAATCACAAACTAAAAAGGGAAAAAGTTATATAATGCTGTATAAAAAAAAAAACAAAAACATATGTGTGAAGAATATTGATTCTTCAAACCAAAGTCCCGCCTGGATTCGAACCACAACCTTCGGCAAAAGAAGCCAGTGGCTTAAACCACTGACCTATGAGGTCACACTAAACACTGCAAAGAGAGGTCATAATGTGTTAAAAAAAGCCATGTTTGCAGTGGGTTAATGTGTCTGCATAGGTCAGTGGTTTAAGCCACTGACTTCTTTTGCGGAAGGTTGTTGGTTCGAATCCAGGGGGGACTTTGGTTTGAAGAATCAATATTCTTCACACACATGTTTTTGGTTTTACCGTGGTGACTGTCATGCATTGCATCACAATTTTTTGGACCAAGTATCCTCTTTAGAAATTACTGCATGGGTGGAAAGAGGATCGTATGACAGCTTATAAATCACACCCCTGTAACTATTCCAGCAATGAATCACAACTAAAAAGGGAAAAAGTTATATAATTGCTGTATAAAAAAACAAACAGATGTGTGAAGAATATTGATTCTTCAAACCAAGTCCACGCCTGGATTCGAACCAACAACCTTCTGCAAAAAAGCCAGTGGCTTAAACCACTGACCAATGAGGTCACACTAAACCACTGCAACGAGAGGTCATATATGGTTTAAAAAAAGCCATGATTAAATATTCTTCACACAGATGTTTTTCTTCACATGCTGTGGAAATATGGAATTGTGTTGACACAGAAATCACATCCACAGATGATATTCAATATTATGGCTTTTTTGAACCATGACTTCTTTGCAGTGGGCCAATGTGGCTGAATAGCTCAGTGGTTTAAGCCACTGTCTTCTTTTGCGGAGGGTTGTTGGTTCGAATCCAGGCGGGACTTTGGTTTGAAGAATCAATATTCTTCACACACATGTTTTTGGTTTTACCGTGGTGACTGTCATGCATTGCATCACAATTTTTTGGACCAAGTATCCTCTTTAGAAATTACTGCATGGTGGGAAAGAGGATCGTATGACAGCTTATAAATCAGCACCCCTGTAACTATTCCAGCAATAATCACAACTAAAAAGGGAAAAAGTTATATAATTGCTGTATAAAAAAACAAAAACATATGTGTGAAGAATATTGATTCTTCAAACCAAAGTCCCGCCTGGATTCGAACCAACCCTTCGGCAAAAGAAGCCAGCGGCTTAAACCACTGACCTATGAGGTCACACTAACCACTGCAAAGAGAGGTCATATATGGTTTAAAAAAAGCCATGTTTGCAGTGGGTTAATGTGTCTGCATAGGTCAGTGGTTTAAGCCACTGACTTCTTTTGCGGAAGGTTGTTGGTTCGAATCCAGGCGGGACTTTGGTTTTAAGAATCAATATTCTTCACACACATGTTTTTGTTTTAATTACCGTGGTGACTGTCATGCATTGCATCACAATTTTTGGACCAGTATCCTCTTTAGAAATTACTGCATGGTGGGAAAGAGGATCGTATGACAGCTTATAAATCAGCACCCCTGTAACTATTCCAGCAATGAATCACAAACTAAAAACGGAAAAAGTTATATAATTGCTGTATAAAAAAACAAAAACATATGTGTGAAGAATATTGATTCTTCAACCAAAGTCACGCCTGGATTCGAACCAACAACCTTCTGCAAAAAAGCCAGTGGCTTAAACCACTGACCAATGAGGTCACACTAAACCACTGCAACGAGAGGTCATATGGTTTTAAAAAAGCCATGATTAAATTTCTTCACGCAGATGTTTTTCTTCACGTGCTGTGAAAATATGGAATTTGTGTTGACACAGAAATCACATCCACAGATGATATTCAAATTATGGCTTTTTTGAACCATATATGACTTCTTTGCAGTGGGCCAATGTGGCTGAATAGATCAGTGGTTTAAGCCACTGGCTTTTTTGCCGAAGGTTGTTGGTTCGAATCCAGGCGGGACTTTGGTTTGAAGAATCAATATTCTTCACACACACGTTTTTTGGTTATACCGTGGTGACTGTCATGCATTGCATCACAATTTTTTGGACCAAGTATCCTCTTTAGAAATTACTGCATGGTGGGAAAGATCGTATGACAGCTTATAAATCAGCACCCCTGTAACTATTCCGGCAATGAATCACAAACTAAAAAGAGAAAAAGTTATATAATTGATGTATAAAAAAACAAAAACATATGTGTGAACAGTATTAATTCTTCAAACCAAAGTCCCGCCTGGATTCGAACCAACAACTTCGGCAAAAAAGCAGTGGCTTAAACCACTGACCTATGAGGTCACACTAAACCACTGCAATGAGAGGTCATATATGGTTAAAAAAAGCCATGATTAAATATTCTTCACGCAGATGTTTTTCTTCACGCGCTGTGAAAATATGGAATTTGTGTTGACACAGACATCACATCCACAGATGATATTCAAATTATGGCTTTTTTGAACCATATATGACTTCTTTGCAGTGGGCCAATGTGGCTGCATAGGACGTGGTTTAGCCACTGACTTCTTTTGCGGAAGGTTGTTGGTTCGAATCCAGGCGGGACTTTGGTTTGAAGAATCAATATTCTTAACACACATGTTTTTGGTTTTACCGTGGTGACTGTCATGCATTGCATCACAATTTTTTGGACCAAGTATCCTCTTTAAAATTACTGCATGGTGGGAAAGAGGATCGTATGACAGCTTATAAATCAGCACCCCTGTAACTATTCCAGCAATGAATCACAACTAAAAAGGGAAAAAGTTATATAATTGCTGTATAAAAAAACATATGTGTGAAGAATATTGATTCTTCAAACCAAAGTCCCGCCTGGATTCGAACTAACAACCTTTTGCAAAAAAGCCAGTGGCTTAAACCACTGATCAATGAGGTCACACTAAACCACTGCAACGAGAGGTCATATATGGTTTAAAAAAAGCCATGATTAAATATTCTTTACAGAGATGTTTTTCTTCACGTGCTGTGAAAAGGAATTTGTGTTGACACAGAATCACACATCCACAGATGATATTCAAATTATGGCTTTTTTGAACCATATATGACTTCTTTGCAGTGGGCCAATGTGGCTGAATAGGTCAGTGGTTTAAGCCACTGGCTTTTTTGCCGAAGGTTGTTGGTTCGAATCCAGGCGGACTTTGGTTTGAAGAATCAATATTCTTCACACACTGTTTTGGTTATACCGTGTTGACTGTCTTGCATTGCATCACAATTTTTTGGACCAAGTATCCTCTTTAGAAATACTGCATGGTGGGAAGAGGATCGTATGACAGCTTATAAATCAGCACCCCTGTAACTATTCCGGCAATGAATCACAAACTAAAAAGAGAAAAAGTTATATAATTGATGTATAAAAAAACAAAAACATATGTGTGAACATATTAGTTCTTCAAACCAAAGTCCCGCCTGGATTCGAACCAACAACCTTCGGCAAAAAAGCCAGTGGCTTAAACCACTGACCTATGAGGTCACACTAACCACTGCAATGAGAGGTCATATATGGTTTAAAAAAGCCATGATTAAATATTCTTCACGCAGATGTTTTTCTTCACGCGCTGTGAAAATATGGAATTTGTGTTGACACAGACATCACATCCACAGATGATATTCAAATTATGGCTTTTTTGAACCATATATGACTTCTTTGCAGTGGGCCAATGTGGCTGCATAGGACAGTGGTTTAAGCCACTGACTTCTTTTGCGGAAGGTTGTTGGTTCGAATCCAGGCGGGACTTTGGTTTGAAGAATCATATTCTTCACACACATGTTTTTGGTTTTACCGTGGTGACTGTCATGCATTGCATCACAATTTTTTGGACCAAGTATCCTCTTTAGAAATTACTGTATGGTCGGAAAGAGGATCGTATGACAGCTTATAAATCAAAACCACCCCTGTAACTATTCCAGCGATGAATCACAAACTAAAAAGGGAAAAAGTTATATAATTGCTGTAAAAAAAACAAAAACATATGTGTGAAGAATATTGATTCTTCAAACCAAAGTCCCGCCTGGATTCGAACCAACAACCTTCGGCAAAAGAAGCCAGCGGCTTAAACCACTGACCTATGAGGTCACACAAACCACTGCAACGAGAGGTCATATGGTTTAAAAAAGCCATGATTAAATATTCTTCACACAGATGTTTTTCTTCACATGCTGTGAAAATATGGAATTTGAGTTGACACAGAAATCACATCCACAGATGATATTCAATTGTGGCTTTTTTGAACCATATATGACTTCTTTGCAGTTGGTCAATGTGGCTGCATAGGTCAGTGGTTTAAGCCACTAACTTCTTTTGCGGAAGGTTGTTGGTTCGAATCCAGGCGGGGCTTTGGTTTGAAGAATCAATATTCTTCACACACATGTTTTTGGTTTTACCGTGGTGACTGTCATGCATTGCATCACAATTTTTTGGACCAAGTATCCTCTTTAGAAATTACTGTATGGTGGGAAAGAGGATCGTATGACAGCTTATAAATCAGCACCCCTGTAACTATTCCAGCAATGAATCACAAACTAAAAAGGGAAAAAGTTATATAATTGATGTATAAAAAAACAAAAACATATGTGTGAAGAATATTGATTCTTCAAACCAAAATCCCGCCTGGATTCGAACCAACAACCTTCGGCAAAAAAGCCAGTGGCTTAAACCACTGACCTATGAGGTCACACTAAACTACTGCAACGAGAGGTCATATATGGTTTAAAAAAAGCCATGATTAAATATTCTTCACACAGATTTTTTCTTCACATGCTGTGAAAATATGGAATTTGTGTTGACACAGAAATCACATCCACAGATGATATTCAATTGTGGCTTTTTTGAACCATATATGACTTCTTTGCAGTGGTCAATGTGGCTGCATAGGTCAGTGTTTTAAGCCACTAACTTCTTTTGCGGAAGGTTGTTGGTTCGAATCCAGGCGGGACTTTGGTTTGAAGAATCAATATTCTTCACACACATGTTTTTGGTTTTACCGTGGTGACTGTCATGCATTGCATCACAATTTTTTGGACCAAGTATCCTCTTGAGAAATTACTGCATGGTGGGAAAGAGGATCGTATGACAGCTTATAAATCAGCACCCCTGTAACTATTCCAGCAATGAATCACAAACTAAAAAGGAAAAAAGTTATATAATTGATGTATAAAAAAACAAAAACATATGTGTGAAGAATATTGATTCTTCAAACCAAAGTCCCGCCTGGATTCAAACCAACAACCTTCGGCAAAAAAAGCCAGTGGCTTAAACCACTGACCTATGAGGTCACACTAAACCACTGCAACGAGAGGTCATATATGGTTTAAAAAAAGCCATGATTAAATATTCTTCACACAGATGTTTTTCTTCACATGCTGTGAAAATATGGAATTTGTGTTGACACAGAAATCACATCCACAGATGATATTCAAATTATGGCTTTTTTGAACCATATATGACTTCTTTGCAGGCCAATGTGGCTGCATAGGACAGTGGTTTAAGCCACTGATTTCTTTTGCGGAAGGTTGTTGGTTCGAATCCAGGCGGGACTTTGGTTTGAAGAATCAATATTCTTCACACACATGTTTTTGGTTTTACCGTGGTGACTGTCATGCATTGCATCACAATTTTTTGGACCAAGTATCCTCTTTAGAAATTACTGCATGGTGGGAAAGAGGATCGTATGACAGCTTATAAATCAGCACCCCTGTAACTATTCCAGCAATGAATCACAAACTAAAAAGAGAAAAAGTTATATAATTGATGTATAAAAAAACAAAAACATATGTGTGAAGAATATTGATTCTTCAAACCAAAGTCCCGCCTGGATTCGAACCAACAACCTTCGGCAAAAAAAGCCAGTGGCTTAAACCACTGACCTATGAGGACACACTAACCACTGCAACGAGAGGTCATATATGGTTTAAAAAAAGCCATGATTAAATATTCTTCACACAGATGTTTTTCTTCACATGCTGTGAAAATATGGAATTTGTGTTGACACAGAAATCACATCCACAGATGATATTCAAATTATGGCTTTTTTGAACCATATATGACTTCTTTGCAGTGGGCCAATGTGGCTGCATAGGACAGTGGTTTAAGCCACTGACTTCTTTTGCGGAAGGTTGTTGGTTCGAATCCAGGCGGGACTTTGGTTTGAAGAATCAATATTCTTCACACACATGTTTTTGGTTTTACCGTGGTGACTGTCATGCATTGCATCACAATTTTTTGGACCAAGTATCCTCTTTAGAAATTACTGTATGGTCGGAAAGAGGATCGTATGACAGCTTATAAATCAGCACCCCTGTAACTATTCCAGCAATGAATCACAAACTAAAAAGGGAAAAAGTTATATAATTGCTGTATAAAAAAACAAAAACATATGTGTGAAGAATATTGATTCTTCAAACCAAAGTCACGCCTGGATTCGAACCAACAACCTTCGGCAAAAAAAGCCAGTGGCTTAAACCACTGACCTATGAGGACACACTAAACCACTGCAACGAGAGGTCATATATGGTTTAAAAAAAGCCATGATTAAATATTCTTCACAGAGATGTTTTTCTTCACATGCTGTGAAAATATGGAATTTGTGTTGACACAGAAATCACATCCACAGATGATATTCAAATTATGGCTTTTTTGAACCATATATGACTTCTTTGCAGTGGGCCAATGTGGCTGCATAGGTCAGTGTTTAAGCCACTGACTTCTTTTGCGGAAGGTTGTTGGTTCGAATCCAGGCGGGACTTGGTTTGAAGAATCAATATTCTTCACACACATGTTTTTGGTTTTACCGTGGTGACTGTCATGCATTGCATCACAATTTTTTGGACCAAGTATCCTCTTTAGAAATTACTGCATGGTGGGAAAGAGGATCGTATGACAGCTTATAAATCAGCACCCCTGTAACTATTCCAGCAATGAATCACAAACTAAAAAGGGAAAAAGTTATATAATTGCTGTATAAAAAAACAAAAACATATGTGTGAAGAATATTGATTCTTCAAACCAAAGTCCCGCCTGGATTCGAACCAACAACCTTCGGCAAAAAAAGCCAGTGGCTTAAACCACTGACCTATGAGGTCACACTAAACCACTGCAACGAGAGGTCATATATGGTTTAAAAAAAGCCATGATTAAATATTCTTCACACAGATGTTTTTCTTCACATGCTGTGAAAATATGGAATTTGAGTTGACACAGAAATCACATCCACAGATGATATTCAAATTATGGCTTTTTTGAACCATATATGACTTCTTTGCAGTGGGCCAACTTGGCTGAATAGGTCAGTGGTTTAAGCCACTGTCTTCTTTTGCGGAAGGTTGTTGGTTCGAATCCAGGCGGGACTGTGGTTTGAAGAATCAATATTCTTCACACACATGTTTTTGGTTTTACCGTGGTGACTGTCATGCATTGCATCACAATTTTTTGGACCAAGTATCCTCTTTAGAAATTACTTGCATGGTGGGAAAGAGGATCGTATGACAGCTTATAAATCAGCACCCCTGTAACTATTCCAGCAATGAATCACAAACTAAAAAGGGAAAAAGTTATATAATTGCTGTATAAAAAAACAAAAACTATGTGTGAACAATATTGATTCTTCAAACCAAAGTCCCGCCTGGATTCGAACCAACAACCTTCGGCAAAAGAAACCAGTGGCTTAAACCACTGACCTATGAGGTCACACTAACCACTGCAACGAGAGGTCATATATGGTTTAAAAAAAGCCATGACTAAATATTCTCCACACAGATGTTTTTCTTCACATGCTGTGAAAATATGGAATTTGTGTTGACACAGAAATCACATCCACAGATGATATTCAAATTATGGCTTTTTTGAACCATATATGACTTCTTTGCAGTGGGCCAATGTGGCTGCATAGACAGTGGTTTCAGCCACGGACTTTTTTGCGGAAGGTTGTTGGTTCGAATCCAGGCGGGACTTTGGTTTGAAGAATCAATATTCTTCACACACATGTTTTTGGTTTTACCGTGGTGACTGTCATGCATTGCATCACAATTTTTTGGTCCAAGTATCCTCTTTAGAAATTACTGTATGGTCGGAAAGAGGATCGTATGACAGCTTATAAATCAGCACCCCTGTAACTATTCCAGCAATGAATCACAAACTAAAAAGGGAAAAAGTTATATAATTGCTGTATAAAAAAACAAAAACATATGTGTGAAGAATATTGATTCTTCAAACCAAAGTCACGCCTGGATTCAAACCAACAACCTTCGGCAAAAAAAGCCAGTGGCTTAAACCACTGACCTATGAGGACACACTGACTCACTGCAACGAGAGGTCATATATGGTTTAAAAAAGCCATGATTAAATTCTTCACGGAGATGTTTTTCTTCACATGCTGTGGAAATATGGAATTTGTGTTGACACAGAAATCACATCCACAGATGATATTCAAATTATGGCTTTTTTGAACCATATATGACTTCTTTGCAGTGGGCCAACTAGGCTGAATAGGTCAGTGGTTTAAGCCACTCTTCTTTTGCGGAAGGTTGTTGGTTCGAATCCAGGCGGGACTGTGGTTTGAAGAATCATATTCTTCACACACATGTTTTTGGTTTTACCGTGGTGACTGTCATGCATTGCATCACAATTTTTTGGACCAAGTATCCTCTTTAGAAATTACTGTATGGCGGAAAGAGGATCGTATGACAGCTTATAAATCAGCACCCCTGTAACTATTCCAGCAATGAATCACAAACTAAAAAGGGAAAGTTATATAATTGCTGTATAAAAAAACAAAAACATATGTGTGAAGAATATTGATTCTTCAACCAAAGTCACGCCTGGATTCGAACCAACAACCTTCGGCAAAAAAAGCCAGTGGCTTAAACCACTGGCTTATGACGGCACACTAAACCACTGCAACGAGAGGTCATATATGGTTTAAAAAAAGCCATGATTAATATTCTTCACGCAGATGTTTTTCTTCACGCGCTGTGAAAATATGGAATTTGTGTTGAACACAGAAATCACACCACAGATGATATTCAAATTATGGCTTTTTTGAACCATATATGACTTCTTTGCAGTGGGCCAATGTGGCTGCATAGGACAGTGGTTTAAGCCACTAACTTCTTTTGCGGAAGGTTGTTGGTTCAAATCCAGGCGGGACTTTGGTTTGAAGAATCAATATTCTTCACACACATGTTTTTGGTTTTACCGTGGTGACTGTCATGCATTGCATCACAATTTTTTGGACCAAGTATCCTCTTTAGAAATTACTGCATGGTGGGAAAGAGGATCGTATGACAGCTTATAAATCAGCACCCCTGTAACTATTCCAGCAATGAATCACAAACTAAAAAGGGAAAAAGTTATATAATTGCTGTATAAAAAAACAAAAACATATGTGTGAAGAATATTGATTCTTCAACAAACCAAAATCCCGCCTGGATTCGAACCAACAACCTTCGGCAAAAAAAGCCAGTGGCTTAAACCACTGACCTATGAGGACACACTAAATCACTGCAACGAGAGGTCATATATGGTTTAAAAAAAGCCATGATTAAATATTCTTCACAGAGATGTTTTTCTTCACATGCTGTGAAAATATGGAATTTGTGTTGACACAGAAATCACATCCACAGATGATATTCAAATTATGGCTTTTTTGAACCATATATGACTTCTTTGCAGTGGGCAATGTGGCTGCATAGGACAGTGGTTTAAGCCACTGTCTTCTTTTGCGGAAGTTGTTGGTTCGAATCCAGGCGGGTGTGGTTTGAAGAATCAATATTCTTCACACACATGTTTTTGGTTTTACCGTGGTGACTGTCATGCATTGCATCACAATTTTTTGGACCAAGTATCCTCTTTAGAAATTACTGCATGGTGGGAAAGAGGATCGTATGACAGCTTATAAATCAGCACCCCTGTAACTATTCCAGCAATGAATCACAAACTAAAAAGGGAAAAAGTTATATAATTGATGTATAAAAAAACAAAAACATATGTGTGAAGAATATTGATTCTTCAAACCAAAGTCCCGCCTGGATTCGAACCAACAACCTTCGGCAAAAGAAGCCAGTGGCTTAAACCACTGACCTATGAGGTCACACTAAACCACTGCAACGAGAGGTCATATATGGTTTAAAAAAAGCCATGATTAAATATTCTTCACACAGATGTTTTTCTTCACATGCTGTGAAAATATGGAATTTGTGTTGACACAGAAATCACATCCACAGATGATATTCAATTATGGCTTTTTTGAACCATATATGACTTATTTGCAATGGGCCAATGTGGCTGCATAGGACAGTGGTTTAAGCCACTGACTTCTTTTGCGGAAGGTTGTTGGTTCGAATCCAGGCGGGACTTTGGTTTGAAGAATCAATATTCTTCACACACATGTTTTTGGTTTTACTGTGGTGAATGTCATGCATTGCATCACAATTTTTTGGACCAAGTATCCCTTTAGAATTACTGCATGGTGGGAAGAGGATCGTGACAGCTTATAAATCAGCACCCCTGTAACTATTCCAGCAATGAATCACAAACTAAAAAGGAAAAAGTTATATAATTGCTGTATAAAAAAACAAAAACATATCTGTGAAGAATATTGATTCTTCAAACCAAAGTCCCGCTTGATTCGAACCAACAACCTCCGGCAAGAAAGTCAGTGGCTTAAACCACTGATCTATGAGGACACACTAAACCACTGCAACGAGAGGTCATATATGGTTTAAAAAAAGCCATGATTAAATATTCTTCACAGAGATGTTTTTCTTCACATGCTGTGAAAATATGGAATTTGTGTTGACACAGAAATCACATCCACAGATGATATTCAAATTATGGCTTTTTTGAACCATATATGACTTCTTTGCAGTGGGCCAATTGGCTGCATAGGTCAGTGTTTTAAGCCACTAACTTCTTTTGCGGAAGGTTGTTGGTTCGAATCCAGGCGGGACTTTGGTTTGAAGAATCATATTCTTCACACACATGTTTTTGGTTTTACCGTGGTGACTGTCATGCATTGCATCACAATTTTTTGGACCAAGTATCCTCTTTAGAAATTACTGCATGGTGGGAAAGAGGATCGTATGACAGCTTATAAATCAACACCCCTGTAACTATTCCAGCAATGAATCACAAACTAAAAAGGGAAAAAGTTATATAATTGCTGTATAAAAAAACAAAAACATATGTGTGAAGAATATTGATTCTTCAAACCAAAGTCCCGCCTGGATTCGAACCAACAACCTTCGGCAAAAAAGCCAGTGGCTTAATCCACTGACCTACGAGGTCACACTGACTCACTGCAACGAGAGGTCATATATGGTTTAAAAAAAGCCATGATTAATATTCTTCACACAGATGTTTTTCTTCACATGCTGTGAAAATATGGAATTTGTGTTGACACAGAATCACATCCACAGATGATATTCAAATTATGGCTTTTTTGAACCATATATGACTTCTTTGCAGTGGGCCAACTTGGCTGAATAGGTCAGTGGTTTAAGCCACTGTTTTCTTTTGCGGAAGGTTGTTGGTTCGAATCCAGGCGGGACTTTGGTTTGAAGAATCTATATTCTTCACACACATGTTTTTGGTTTTACCGTGGTGACTGTCATGCATTGCATCACAATTTTTTGGACCAAGTATCCTCTTTAGAAATTACTGCATGGTGGGAAAGAGGATCGTATAACAGCATATAAATCAGCACCCCTGTAACTATTCCAGCAATGAATCACAAACTAAAAAGGGAAAAAGTTATATAATTGCTGTATAAAAAAACAAAAACATATCTGTGAAGAATATTGATTCTTCAAACCAAAGTCCCGCCTGGATTCGAACCAACAACCTTCGGCAAAAGAAGCCAGTGGCTTAAACCACTGACCTATGAGGTCACACTAAAGCACTGCAACGAGAGGTCATATATGGTTTAAAAAAGCCATGATTAAATATTCTTCACACAGATGTTTTTCTTCACATGCTGTGAAAATATGGAATTTGTGTTGACACAGAAATCACATCCACAGATGATATTCAAATTATGGCTTTTTTGAACCATATATGACTTCTTTGCAGTGGGCCAATGTGGCTGCATAGGTCAGTGGTTAAGCCACTGACTTCTATTGCGGAAGGTTGTTGGTTCGAATCCAGGCGGGACTTTGGCTTGAAAAATCAATATTCTTCACAAACATGTTTTTGGTTTTACCGTGGTGACTGTCATGCATTGCATCACAATTTTTTGGACCAAGTATCCTCTTTAGAAATTACTGCATGGTGGGAAAGAGGATCGTATGACAGCTTATAAATCAGCACCCCTGTAACTATTCCGGCAATGAATCACAAACTAAAAAGAGGAAAAAGTTATATAATTGATGTATAAAAAAACAAAAACATATGTGTGAACAGTATTAATTCTTCAAACCAAAGTCCCGCATGGATTCGAACCAACAACCTTCGGCAAAAAAGCCAGTGGCTTAAACCACTGACCTATGAGGTCACACTAACCACTGCAACGAGAGGTCATATATGGTTTAAAAAAAGCCATGATTAAATATTCTTCACGCAGATGTTTTTCTTCACATGCTGTGAAAATATGGAATTTGTGTTGACACAGAAATCACATCCACAGATGATATTCAAATTATGGCTTTTTTGAACCATATATGACTTCTTTGCAGTGGGCCAATGTGGCTGCATAGGACAGTGGTTTAAGCCACTGACTTCTTTTGCGGAAGGTTGTTGGTTCGAATCCAGGCGGGACTTTGGTTTGAAGAATCAATATCTTCACACACATGTTTTTTGTTTTAACCGTGGTGACTGTCATGCATTGCATCACAATTTTTTGGACCAAGTATCCTCTTTAGAAATTACTGCATGGTGGGAAGAGGATCGTATGACAGCTTATAAATCAGCACCCCTGTAACTATTCCAGCAATGAATCACACAACTAAAAAGGGAAAAAGTTATATAATTGCTGTATAAAAAAACAAAAACATATGTGTGAAGAATATAGATTCTTCAAACCAGTCCCGCCTGGATTCGAACCAACAACCTTCGGCAAAAAAGCCAGTGGCTTAAACCACTGACCTATGAGGTCACACTGACCCACAGCAACGAGAGGTCATATATGGTTTAAAAAAAGCCATGATTAAATATTCTTCACACAGATTTTTCTTCACATGCTGTGAAAATATGGAATTTGTGTTGACACAGAATCACATCCACAGATGATATTCAAATTATGGCTCTTTTGAACCATATATGACTTCTTTGCAGTGGGCCAACTTGGCTGAATAGGTCAGTGGTTTAAGCCACTGTCTTCTTTTGCGGAAGGTTGTTGGTTCGAATCCAGGCGGGACTGTGGTTTGAAGAATCAATATTCTTCACACACATGTTTTTGGTTTTACCGTGGTGACTGTCATGCATTGCATCACAATTTTTTGGACCAAGTATCCTCTTTAGAAATTACTGCATGGTGGGAAAGAGGATCGTATGACAGCTTATAAATCAGCACCCCTGTAACTATTCCAGCAATGAATCACAAACTAAAAAGGAAAAAGTTATATAATTGCTGTATAAAAAAAAAAACATATGTGTGAAGAATATTGATTCTTCAAACCAAAATCCCGCCTGGATTCGAACCAACAACCTTCGGCAAAAAAAGCCAGTGGCTTAAACCACTGACTATGAGGTCACACTAAACCACTGCAACGAGAGGTCATATATGGTTTAAAAAAAGCCATGATTAAATATTCTTCACACAGATGTTTTTCTTCACATGCTGTGAAAATATGGAATTTGAGTTGACACAGAAATCACATCCACAGATGATATTCAATTGTGGCTTTTTTGAACCATATATGACTTCTTTGCAGTGGTCAATGTGGCTGCATAGGTCAGTGTTTTAAGCCACTAACTTCTTTTGCGGAAGGTTGTTGGTTCGAATCCAGGCGGGACTTTGGTTTGAAGAATCAATATTCTTCACACACATGTTTTTGGTTTTACCGTGGTGACTGTCATGCATTGCATCACAATTTTTTGGACCAAGTATCCTCTTTAGAAATTACTGTATGGTCGGAAAGAGGATCGTATGACAGCTTATAAATCAAAACCCCTGTAACTATTCCAGCAATGAATCACAAACTAAAAAGGGAAAAAGTTATATAATTGCTGTATAAAAAACAAAAACATATGTGTGAAGAATATTGATTCTTCAAACCAAATCCCGTCCGCCTGGATTCGAACCAACAACCTTCGGCAAAAGAAGCCAGTGGCTTAAACCACTGACCTATGAGGTCACACTAAACACTGCAACGAGAGGTCATATATGGTTTAAAAAAAGCCATGATTAAATATTCTTCACACAGATGTTTTTCTTCACATGCTGTGAAAATATGGAATTTGAGTTGACACAGAAATCACATCCACAGATGATATTCAATGTGGCTTTTTTGAACCATATATGACTTCTTTGCAGTGGTCAATGTGGCTGCATAGGTCAGTGGTTTAAGCCACTAACTTCTTTTGCGGAAGGTTGTTGGTTCGAATCCAGGCGGGACTTTGGTTTGAAGAATCAATATTCTTCACACACATGTTTTTGGTTTTACCGTGGTGACTGTCATGCATTGCATCACAATTTCTAGGACCAAGTAACCTCTTTAGAAATTACTGCATGGTGGGAAAGAGGATCGTATGACAGCTTATAAATCAGCACCCCTGTAACTATTCCAGCAATGAATCACAAACTAAAAAGGGAAAAAGTTATATAATTGCTGTATAAAAAAAAAAACATATGTGTGAAGAATATTGATTCTTTAAACCAAAGTCACGCCTGGATTCGAACCAACAACCTTCGGCAAAAAAGCCAGTGGCTTAAACCACTGACCTATGAGGACACACTAAACCACTGCAACGAGAGGTCATATATGGTTTAAAAAAAGCCATGATTAAATATTCTTCACACAGATGTTTTTCTTCACATGCTGTGAAAATATGGAATTTGAGTTGACACAGAAATCACATCCACAGATGATATTCAATTGTGGCTTTTTTGAACCATATATGACTTCTTTGCAGTGGGTCAATGTGGCTGCATAGGTCAGTGTTTTAAGCCACTAACTTCTTTTGCGGAAGGTTGTTGGTTCGAATCCAGGCGGGACTTTGGTTTGAAGAATCAATATTCTTCACACACATGTTTTTGGTTTTTACCGTGGTGACTGTCATGCATTGCATCACAATTTTTTGGACCAAGTATCCTCTTTAGAAATTACTGCATGGTGGGAAAGAGGATCGTATGACAGCTTATAAATCAGCACCCCTGTAACTATTCCAGCAATGAATCACAAACTAAAAAGGGAAAAAGTTATATAATTGCTGTATAAAAAACAAAAACATATGTGTGAAGAATATTGATTCTTCAAACCAAAGTCCCGCCTGGATTCGAACCAAGAACCTTCGGCAAAAAAGCCAGTGGCTTAACCACTGACCTATGAGGACACACTGCCCCACTGCAACGAGAGGTCATATATGGTTTAAAAAAAGCCATGTTAAATATTCTTCACACAGATGTTTTTCTTCACATGCTGTGAAAATATGGAATTTGAGTTGACACAGAAATCACATCCACAGATGATATTCAATTGTGGCTTTTTTGAACCATATGACTTCTTTGCAGTGGTCAATGTGGCTGCATAGGTCAGTGTTTTAAGCCACTAACTTCTTTTGCGGAAGGTTGTTGGTTCGAATCCAGGCGGGACTTTGGTTTGAAGAATCATATTCTTCACACACATGTTTTTGGTTTTACCGTGGTGACTGTCATGCATTGCATCACAATTTTTTGGACCAAGTATCCTCTTTAGAAATTACTGCATGGTGGGAAAGAGGATCGTATGACAGCTTATAAATCAGCACCCCTGTAACTATTCCAGCAATGAATCACAAACTAAAAAGGGAAAAAGTTATATAATTGCTGTATAAAAAAACAAAAACATATGTGTGAAGAATATTGATTCTTCAAACCAAAGTCCCGCCTGGATTCGAACCAACAACCTTCGGCAAAAAAGCCAGTGGCTTAAACCACTGATCTATGAGGTCACACTGACTCACTGCAACGAGAGGTCATATATGGTTTAAAAAAAGCCATGATTAAATATTCTTCACACAGATGTTTTTCTTCACATGCTGTGAAAATATGGAATTTGTGTTGACACAGAAATCACATCCACAGATGATATTCAAATTATGGCTTTTTTGAACCATATATGACTTCTTTGCAGTGGGCCAATGTGGCTGAATAGGTCAGTGGTTTCAGCCACTGTCTCCTTTTGCGGAAGGTTGTTGGTTCGAATCCAGGCGGGACTTTGGTTTGAAGAATCAATATTCTTCACACACATGTTTTTGGTTTTACCGTGGTGACTGTCATGCATTGCATCACAATTTTTTGGACCAAGTATCCTCTTTAGAAATTACTGCATGGTGGGAAAGAGGATCGTATGACAGCTTATAAATCAGCACCCCTGTAACTATTCCAGCAATGAATCACAAACTAAAAAGGGAAAAAGTTATATAATTGCTGTATAAAAAAACAAAAACATATCTGTGAAGAATATTGATTCTTCAAACCAAGTCCCGCCTGGATTCGAACCACAACCTTCGGCAAAAGAAGCCAGTGGCTTAAACCACTGACCTATGAGGTCACACTAAACCACTGCAACGAGAGGTCATATATGGTTTAAAAAAAGCCATGATTAAATATTCTTCACACAGATGTTTTTCTTCACATGCTGTGAAAATATGGAATTTGAGTTGACACAGAAATCACATCCACAGATGATATTCAATTGTGGCTTTTTTGAACCATATATGACTTCTTTGCAGTTGGTCAATGTGGCTGCATAGGTCAGTGTTTTAAGCCACTAACTTCTTTTGCGGAAGGTTGTTGGTTCGAATCCAGGCGGGACTTTGGTTTGAAGAATCAATATTCTTCACACACATGTTTTTGGTTTTACCGTGTGACTGTCATGCATTGCATCACAATTTTTTGGACCAAGTATCCTCTTTAGAAATTACTGCATGGTGGGAAAGAGGATCGTATGACAGCTTATAAATCAGCACCCCTGTAACTATTCCAGCAATGAATCACAAACTAAAAAGGGAAAAAGTTATATAATTGATGTATAAAAAAACAAAAACATATGTGTGAAGAATATTGATTCTTCAAACCAAAGTCCCGCCTGGATTCGAACCAACAACCTTCGGCAAAAAAGCCAGTGGCTTAAACCACTGACCTATGAGGTCACACTAAACCACTGCAACGAGAGGTCATATATGGTTTAAAAAAAGCCATGATTAAATATTCTTCACACAGATGTTTTTTCTTCACATGCTGTGAAAATATGGAATTTGTGTTGACACAGAAATCACATCCACAGATGATATTCAAATTATGGCTTTTTTGAACCATATATGACTTCATTGCACTGGTCAATGTGGCTGAATAGGTCAGTGGTTTAAGCCACTGACTTCTTTTGCGGAAGGTTGTTGGTTCGAATCCAGGCGGGACTTTGGTTTGAAGAATCAATATTCTTCACACATATGTTTTTGGTTTTACCGTGGTGACTGTCATGCATTGCATCACCATTTTTTGGACCAAGTATCCTCTTTAGAAATTACTGTATGGTCGGAAAGAGGATCGGACGACAGCTTATGAATCAGCACCCCTGTAACTATTCCAGCAATGAATCACAAACTAAAAAGGGAAAAAGTTATATAATTGCTGTATAAAAAAACAAAAACATATGTGTGAAGAATATTGATTCTTCAAACCAAAGTCCCGCCTGGATTCGAACCAACAACCTTCTGCAAAAAAGCCAGGGGCTTAAACCACTGACCTATGACGGCACACTAAGCCATTGCAATGAGAGGTCATATATGGTTTTAAAAAAGCCATGATTAAATATTCTTCACGCAGATGTTTTTCTTCACGTGCTGTGAAAATGGAATTTGTGTTGACACAGAAATCACATCCACAGATGATATTCAAATTATGGCTTTTTTGAACCATATATGACTTCTTTGCAGTGGGCCAATGTGGCTGAATAGGTCAGTGGTTTAAGCCACTGTCTTCTTTTGCGGAAGGTTGTTGGTTCGAATCCAGGCGGGACTTTGGTTTGAAGAATCAATATTCTTCACACACATGTTTTTGGTTTTACCGTGGTGACTGTCATGCATTGCATCACCATTTTTTGGACCAAGTATCCTCTTCAGAAATTACTGCATGGTGGGAAAGAGGATCGTATGACAGCTTATAAATCAGCACCCCTGTAACTATTCCAGCAATGAATCACAAACTAAAAACGGAAAAAGTTATGTAATTGCTGTATAAAAAAACAAAAATGTGTGTGTGAAGAATATTGATTCTTCAAACAAAAGTCCTGCCTGGATTCGAACCAACAACCTTCTGCAAAAAAGCCAGGGGCTTAAACCACTGACCTATGACGGCACACTAAGCCACTGCAACGAGAGGTCATATATGGTTTTAAAAAAGCCATGATTAAATATTCTTCACGCAGATGTTTTTTTCTTCACGTGCTGTGAAAATATGGAATTTGTGTTGACACAGAAATCACATCCACAGATGATATTCAAATTATGGCTTTTTTGAACCATATATGACTTCATTGCACTGGGTCAAGGTGGCTGAATAGGTCAGTGGTTTAAGCCACTGACTTCTTTTGCGGAAGGTTGTTGGTTCGAATCCAGGCGGGACTTTGGCTTGAAGAATCAATATTCTTCACACACATGTTTTTGGTTTTACCGTGGTGACTGTCATGCATTGCATCACAATTTTTTGGACCAAGTATCCTCTTTAGAAATTACTGTATGGTCGGAAAGAGGATCGGACGACAGCTTATGAATCAGCACCCTTGTAAGTATTCCAGCAATGAATCACAAACTGAAAAGAGAAAAAGTTATATAATTGGTGTATAAAAAACACAAAACATATGTGTGAAGAATATTGATTCTTCAAACCAAAGTCACGCCTGGATTCGAACCAACAACCTTCGGCAAAAAAAGTCAGTGGCTTAAACCACTGACCTATGAGGACACACTGCCCCACTGCAACGAGAGGTCATATATGGTTTTAAAAAAGCCATGATTAAATATTCTTCACGCAGATGTTTTTCTTCACATGCTGTGAAAATATGGAATTTGTGTTGACACAGAAATCACATCCACAGATGATATTCAAATTATGGCTTTTTTGAACCATATATGACTTCATTGTGCTGGGTCAACGTGGCTGAATAGGTCAGTGGTTTAAGCCACTGACTTCTTTTGCGGAAGGTTGTTGGTTTGAATCCAGGCGGGACTTTGGCTTGAAGAATCAATATTCTTCACACACATGTTTTTGGTTTTACCGTGGTGACTGTCATGCATTGCATCACAATTTTTTGGACCAAGTATCCTCTTTAGAAATTACTGCATGGTGGGAAGAGGATCATATGACAGCTTATAAATCAGCACCCCTGTAACTATTCCAGCAATGAATCACAAACTAAAAAGGGAAAAAGTTAATAATTGCTGTATAAAAAAAACAAAAACATATGTGTGAAGAATATTCATTCTTCAAACCGAAGTCCCGCCTGGATTCGAACCAACAACCTTCTGCAAAAAAGCAGTGATTTAAACCACTGACCTATGAGGTCACACTGCCCCACAGCAACGAGAGGTCATATATGGTTTTAAAAAAGCCATGATTAAATATTCTCACGCAGATGTTTTTCTTCACGTGCTGTGAAAATATGGAATTGTGTCGACACAGAAATCACATCCACAGATGATATTCAAATTATGGCTTTTTTGAACCATATATGACTTCTTGCAGTGGGCCAATGTGGCTGAATAGGTCAGTGGTTTAAGCCACTGTCTTCTTTTGCGGAGGGTTGTTGGTTCGAATCCAGGCGGGACTTTGGTTGAAGAATCAATATTCTTCACACACATGTTTTTGGTTTTACCGTGGTGACTGTCATGCATTGCATCACAGTTTTTAAGACCAAGTATCCTATTTAGAAATTACTGTATGGTGGGAAAGAGGATCGTATGACAGCTTATAAATCAGCACCCCTGTAACTATTCCAGCAATGAATCACAAACTAAAAAGAGAAAAAGTTATATAATTGATGTATAAAAAAACAAAAACATGTGTGAACAGTATTAATTCTTCAAACCAAAGTCCCGCCTGGATTCGAACCAACAACCTTCTGCAAAAAAGCCAGTGGCTTAAACCACTGACCTATGAGGTCACACTGCCCCACAGCAACGAGAGGTCATATATGGTTTTAAAAAAGCCATGATTAAATATTCTTCACGCAGATGTTTTTCTTCACATGCTGTGAAAATATGGAATTTGTGTTGACACAGAAATCACATCCACAGATGATATTCAAATTATGGCTTTTTTGAACCATATATGACTTCTTTGCAGTGGGCCAATGTGGCTGAATAGGTCAGTGGTTTAAGCCACTGTTCTTTTGCGGAAGGTTGTTGGTTCGAATCCAGGCGGGACTTTGGTTTGAAGAATCAATATTCTTCACACACATGTTTTTGGTTTTACCGTGGTGACTGTCATGCATTGCATCACCATTTTTTGGACCAAGTATCCTCTTTAGAAATTACTGCATGGTGGGAAAGAGGATCGTATGACAGCTTATAAATCAGCACCCCTGTAACTATTCCAGCAATGAATCACAAACTGAAAAGAGAAAAAGTTATATAATTGGTGTAAAAAAACAAAAACATATGTGTGAAGAATATTGATTCTTCAAACCAAAGTCCCGCCTGGATTCGAACCAACAACCTTCGGCAAAAAAAAGGTCAGTGGCTTAAACCACTGACCTATGAGGACACACTGCCCCACTGCAACGAGAGGTCATATATGGTTTTAAAAAAGCCATGATTAAATATTCTTCACACAGATGTTTTTCTTCACATGCTGTGAAAATATGGAATTTGTGTTGACACAGAAATCACATCCACAGATGATATTCAAATTATGGCTTTTTTGAACCATATATGACTTCATTGCGCTGGGTCAATGTGGCTGAATAGGTCAGTGGTTTAAGCCACTGACTTCTTTTGCGGAAGGTTGTTGGTTCGAATCCAGGCGGGACTTTGGTTTGAAGAATCAATATTCTTCACACACATGTTTTTGGTTTTACCGTGGTGACTGTCATGCATTGCATCACAATTTTTTGGACCAAGTATCCTCTTTAGAAATTACTGCATGGTGGGAAAGAGGATCGGACGACAGCTTATGAATCAGCACCCCTGTACTATTCCAGCAATGAATCACAAACTGAAAAGAGAAAAAGTTATATAATTGGTGTATAAAAAAACAAAAACATATGTGTGAAGAATATTGATTCTTCAAACCAAAGTCCCGCCTGGATTCGAACCAACAACCTTCGGCAAAAAAAGTCAGTGGCTTAAACCACTGACCTATGAGGACACACTGCCCCACTGCAACGAGAGGTCATATATGGTTTTAAAAAAGCCATGATTAAATATTCTTCACGCAGATGTTTTTCTTCACGTGCTGTGAAAATATGGATTTGTGTTGACACAGAAATCACATCCACAGATGATATTCAAATTATGGCTTTTTTGAACCATATATGACTTCTTTGCAGTGGGCCAATGGGCTGAATAGGTCAGGGTTTAAGCCACTGTCCCCTTTTGCGAAGGTTTGTTGGTTCGAATCCAGGGGACTTTGGTTTGAAGAATCAATATTCTTCACCCACCATGTTTTTTGGTTTTACCGTGGTGACTGTCATGCATTGCATCACCTTTTTTGGACAGTATCCTCTTAGAAATTACGTTGTGAGAAGAATTATTGTTGTTATTACTATTATCGTTTCAATGCTATAGTAAGTATAGTAAGTAGATTTAGAATGTTTAATCAAAAAGAATGTATGAGTGTTTGACTCAAGTATTGTAGCTGTTATGTTCCCAGCACTGGGAGGTATCATGTTCAAGGACACGAGGAAGTCGTAGAGATAGGAGGAGAAGGAATCATGAAGTTGTTTTGATACCAATGTTGTGTGAACCAAATAAAAGAGGAGAGCGAGCAGCAGACTGACGGAGTTGAGAGAGGAAGCTTGAACTGCTCGTCAGCTCTCCCTTGCAAGGCCTCCGGTTGTCTGTGTGGTTGATCTGAGTCTAGTAAACGAACAGCGCGGGTGACCAAACATCACCCTCACAAAAATTGGTCCTTCGAGCCGGATCCCAAGACCTGGAGAGGAGCGCCGTGGGACGACCGAACGCCGAAGTCTGTGCACAGCCGGAGTCAAAAGGACGTCCGAAGTGAAAGACCTTTCATCACGAGTTGACGGAAGGCCGGTCTTCGTCCCTCCCAGGGCGACCATCTCCAGTGACGGGAGGAAGGCACTAAAACAACTCAGAGAAAGAAACCATAGCGACAACGGAGTGAGTATAAGACACAAAAAGCGCTACACAGAAAATACCGCGGTATTGCCTGCCTGGTCATCGGGAGAGAAGCAGAGGCAAGATACACCCGCCTCCTCGGAGGTAGAAGCCTGGTGTATACTCTCCTGATCGAGAACGATTGACTATAAGGCCACGGCAGGGGGCTGAACTAGATATCCTGTATGGATTGAGGGTTGTTCAGTCGGGAGATCAGGCGTCTCCATTCAAATACATAAAAACTGATGAAATAAAGTGCAAACATGGGCAACCAACATTCCACAAAAGGTGCTGAATTCAAAAACCCAGCATCATGTAAACACATGGAAGACAAATATCCAGGTTCATGCTCATATGTTCAGCTGTGGATGACTAAGTTCGATTGGGATGGTAACTTAGACAGGCCAGGCAATATTATAAAATTAAAAGAAGTTACTATACTAACGGTACTGAAACACAGCAAGTCCTCATGTGCGTTAATGGCAAGAAATGGGGCACTGTTAGAGGAGATTGGGTCCCAGTGGATCCAGCCACTCAACAACCATGGCAGCCTGGCAGCCAAGAACTAAATGACAGACTTGACAGACTGTACGAGCGCATGCGAACTACTTTTACCAGACGAGCTGACTACAGCGCCATTACGGCCACGAGACAAAAGACTGACGAAAGTTTTGAAGACTATAGCATGAGAATGAAAGATGTGTTCCGGAAAAATAGTGGAATTCCGTATGCGGAAGAACCAGAAGGTCCCTACCAACAGCAGTTAAAGCAAGCTATACATGGGGGATCAAAATCAGAGATAAAATCATGGGTAGAGAGACAATTAGTTGATTTCGGAACTTGTAACCTAAACCGCTATGAACAACATGCTATGCATGCTGAAAGACAATGCCAAAAAAGTAAGAACCAATCAACAGGCATGTTTTTCAATGCCAACCCTCTCCCAAGCCGAGGCCGCGGACGTGGGCGAGGCCGAGGCGGAAGGGGAGGAGGAGGCAACTCCCGTGAAAATGATCGGTGTCATTATTGTAAAAATTATGGACACTGGGAACGTGATTGCAAAAAGAAACAACGTGACCAGGATACAATAGAGGACAGCAGCAAGGTTCTAATCCACCTCAACAATGACTAGAACCGGAAAAAGATGTCACAAAAATTAAAACAAATCAGGGCGCAAAATTTGACCAATTTGAAAAAGATGACTTAGAAGATGTTTTAGACTTAGAAACCATCTTCCTGTTTGCTGAAGGCAAACCAGAAATACAACTGACCGTGTTAGGTAATTCTTTAACATTCTTAGTAGACACGGGTGCAGGTAAATCAGTAATTAGAGATCCAATAGCCCTGGCACCAACTTCTACACAGATTTTTGTGAGATCAGCAAATGGTCTCATAACTAAAGAAAGAATGTCAGTTCCTGTAGATGTTTGTGACCCTGTAAGTGGAATCACACTTAAAGCTCCTTTCGTGATCTCCACCACATGTCCCGTAAATCTGTTAGGAAGAGATCTTATCTCTCAGCTTCAGTTGATGATTCGTACCACAGCCGAAGGAATGTGGTCTGTAGATAGAATGGTAATCTGTGGGTAAGAGAAGGAGAGATGTGCAGTAAATTTTGGTCACTTGACATTCCTGAAAAGCAGCCCCCTCCATTTTCTGACCCAATCACTATGATATATGGTAAAGCTCTGTCATACTTACAGCCTGAAGCCCAGCTCCACAATCAAGCTGACCTGCATGTAACCATGCACGTGGAGCGCACTGGTGAGATCTGTAAATCAGACCCACACGGCACATCAAGCTATGCAGAGAAGTTTGCTAAACTGAAAGATCCACAAATGATTGTAATTATGCACCTATATGTGTGTGGTCAGACAGCTGTCTGCTCGGCAGGAAGCCTTTCCGCCGAAGAAGCAGCAGCGCTATTCAAAGTGTCAGGTTCTGTACCACATGTTTCTATTGCTAAACCGCTTAAGAAAAGATGGCAAGACTTGGGATGTGACGTAAAACACTGGAGCAGCCTGCCCTATAGGCCTAAGGGTGAGGTTGATTTTAATGATCAGTTCCAGGTGTGGCGCATTCCCCTTAAAACATGGTTGCTGACACATCCAGCAACGCACCTCACAGACCAGAGTTCATGAGAAGAAAACATCTTCCTCACGCAGGAGGAAGAGGAGAAGCTGAAAGAGCTTCCCCCTGAATTATGGTCGGAAGGACCTGCAGATGTAGGTCTTATAAAAGGAGCAGAACCTGTAAAAATAATTCCTAAATCAGATTATAGACCATTTCAGAGGCAATATCCCCTTAAGACTGATGCACAGGAGGGTATTGTTCCGATATTTAACTCACTGCTTAAAGCAGGAGTCATCAGAGAGTGTCCTGAATCCCCTGTAAATACACCCCTATTTCCAGTAAGGAAGTCACCACCATCTACCGGCTGGCGGATGGTGCAGGACCTGCAAGCTGTGAACGCTGCAGTGGTCCCTAGGTCTCCCTTAGTCGCAGATCCATACACTCTGCTGAATGACTTAAACCCTGAACATCAGTGGTACACGGTGATAGATGTATCCAATGCATTTTTCTCTGTACCAGTACATCCAGACAGCCAGTTTGGTTTGCGTTTACGTTTCAAGGACGGAGGTACACCTGGACAAGGTTACCTCAGGGCTACTGTGAGAGTCCCACAATCTTTTCTCAGGTAATGATGTCATCATTAGCTAAGTTTAAACCTCCGTGTGGAAGTCAAATCCTCGTCTACGTGGATGACATCCTCATGGCGTCAAAAACAGAGGCAGATTGTTGGTCAGACACGCTAGCATTGCTACACTGGCTAGCCGCTCAAGGCCATAGATTAAGCAAAAGTAAACTGCAGCTGGTGAAGCAGAAAGTGATTTATCTGGGCCATGTTTTGACACATAATGGCAAAGCTATTCTCGAGTCGAGGAAAACAGCAGTGCTTGAAGCCCCAAAACCAAAAACAAAGAAGCAGATGATGTCATTCTTAGGACTTGTGAATTTTTGCAGATCATGGATCTTAGATTATGCGAAAATAACTGCCCCTTTACAAGCATTGATGTATGATAATCCCTTAGCAATGACTGATGTGTTAACTTGGACCCCTGAAGCTGAAGAAGCATTTACACACACAAAGCAGGCCCTTGTAGGTGCTGGAGTGTTAAAGCTGCCAGACTATCAGAAGCCTTTTGAGCAGGTCGTAGATTGCAAAGGTATTTTATGACTTCAGTTTTGTTGCAAAAACACGAGATAAGAGGCAGCCAGTGGCCTATTACTCCCACAAGCTAGATTCCGTAGTTTGTGCACTCCCACCATGCGTTAAAGCAGTGGTGGCAGCATCTGAGGCAGTAAAAGCCTCCGCAGGAGTGGTGCTATATCATGAGCTAACTTTGCTAGTTCCACATGCAGTGTCAATACTGCTGCTACAAAGTAAGATAGCATTCCTGTCGCCCGCACGTCATCTTTCCTGCATGGCAGTGTTGCTGTCTCAGCCGAATCTGACGATTCGTCGCTGCACGACCTTAAACCCAGCAACGCTGCTACCCACCGCAGAAGAGGGACACCAGCACAACTGCCTGGATGAGGTCTCCACCAAGGTCCTGCCGCGACCAGATCTCAGTGATGTCGCGTTGACTACAGGACAGACACTATTTGTGGATGGATCATCGAGAAAGGATGACTGTGGACGCACTAGAACTGCCTATGCAGTAGTCCACAGCAAACTGAGGTGGTGGAGGCGAAATCACTTCCCTCCTCCTATTCTGCTCAAGCTGCAGAACTCGTCGCACTCACACGTGCCTGTGAACTAAGCAAAGGACAAGATGTTACCATTTATACAGATAGTCAATATGCTTTTTCCACGCTGTTTGTGTTTGCTCAACAATGGAATTTAAGAGGGATGAAAACGTCGACCGGCAAACCGGTCATGCATGCAGAACTGTTAAAAAAGTTATTAGCTGCAGTACAGCAGCCACGCAAAATAGCTGTATGTAAATGCACTGCACACACTAACAACACAGACGCAGTCTCACAAGGCAATGCCTTTGCTGACAGAGCCGCAAAGGCTGCAGCAAATAACAACACACTTCTTGATAATGAGGAATCATTTACCTTAGAACCTGCAGATAATGATATTCTAAAAGAAATGCAACAAAGTGCTCCAGAAAAAGAAAAGGCCACGTGGAAGAAGCGAGGAGCCAAACTGGATGACAAAGGACTGTTAACCATAGGAAACAAGCCAATCCTTCCCCGGAATATGCATAAATGGGCAGCATTAGTGAGCCATGGGCCATGCCATGTCTCAACAGGAGGGATGGTACAGATGGTTAATGAACATTATTACACTATAGGATTTCATACCTACTCAAAACATTTTTGTTCACAATGTGCTATTTGTGTAAAACACAGCCCACAGGGAGCCCTTAAGGCCCCTGCAGGCACTACATACACCATTACCAAATCATCCATTTCACACAGTTTTTCTAGATTTTATTCAGCTAACACCATGTGAAGGTAAACAATATTGTCTAGTAGTGTTAGATGGATTTACTAGGTGGGTAGAAATTTTCCCTACAGCAAAAGCAGATGCACTGACAGTAGCAAAAGTTTTATGTAGAGAGATCATTCCCAGGTTTGGCATCCCGAAGGTCATCTGGAGCGACAATGGAAGCCATTTTGTAAATGAGATAGTGAAAACTGTAGGAGTAACTTTGGACATTGATTTGAAGAATCACTGCGCATACCACCCTCAGAGTGCAGGATTGGTTGAAAGAGTCAACGGTACTATTAAGAACAGACTGAAGAAATGTATGGACGAGACAGGAAAGAACTGGATGTTTTGTCTCGACCTGGTGAAATTATGGATGCACATAACACCACACAAGAAACACAGGCATCACACCCTTTGAAGCATTATATGGGCGGCCTTATTGCCTACCATACTTTGCAACAACAAATGAGCTAAAACATGTTGAAGAAACAATAGCAGATTATCTGAAAAAAGTGTTACTTAACCGATGTGTGAATACAGTAAATGTTCTGCCTAGTCCTGTGTCTTCCACAGATTCCACCCCCCAGGAACCCATTCAACCGGGCGACTACGTGTGGGTGAAGAAGTTTGTGCGGAAGAGGTGGAACACGCCTAGATGGGAAGGTCCTTATCAAGTACAGCTGACCACAAAGACTGCAGTTCGAGTGGACGGGAAACTGTCGTGGATACACCTTTCCATTGTAAAAAACAGAAAATTCTTCCAGGTGAAGGCGAGGGAGCAGTGGCGGACTCTCCGTAAACGGCTGACGGCCTGTATAGGTCCAGCAACGGCTGAACCCCGTCGGAACCTGTGAAGAGGATCTAAAAGGAAATGAAGTTGTTCTTCCTAATTGTGGTGAGTGCTGTGACGGCGGGACTCGTGAGTTTTGGTCTTTGGAACTTCCGACAGGAGGGAGGTAATCAGGGACAGAAAGATGCTCTGAGACAGGATGAGAGCTACGCGCGCGCTAAACGCACCGTAGTTAGCCACTTAGAACATTCATGGTTAGAACAAAATCCAGAGTCCTCACACACTTACAGTTTGAATACATGGTGGCGCTATGCTAATTTCACAGCTCGGACACAGAATCATTCTCGTTGTTATGTTTGTTCTATGCTACCAGTTTCCGTGCATACACCGCGAGTAACTGCTGAACCGATGACAGGGAGTGTAGGACAGTGCTTTGTCCACATAGGGCTAAGCCGTGACACGAACTTCACACTCAAGTTGTTGGACGGAACGTGGTTCACTCGCAGCAACTGCACCCAAGAGCCACTACGGACAATGACAGGGAAAGCCAACAGATTCAGATTCCCTGTGCTAGGTGCAATAAATCACACATACTGTTATGCACGGAGTGGTGGTAGAGACTTAGGGTCATTACACAAGGATGTCTGTAAAGTTGTTATACGTCATGCGCACTGGGAGTCAATCGTGATGTGAGGTTTAACACTCCAACTGGTCGGCCTTATCGGAGAACGTGTCTACAGCAAAATAAAAGTTCCGAACAGTGTGAACAGGAGTGTATTGATGATCCCCGGCACTTATGTGGTGCATATACCTTAGATGAAGCAACACAGAGGTGTCCAGAAGGTTATAACTGTACATGTAACTATCCCGCTTTCGCGCCAGGAGACAAAGGCACGCAATTAGTGGATAAGGGATGGTGGTTTGTGGACACAATGCGTATGCAGACCTACCAGCAAACTGGTCAGGAGTGTGTGCTCCAGTACATCTCAAGGATCACACAGTCATAATTTATGCTGCTAATGCTAGCTCTGCACCACAGTTGCGTTCCAGGAGAGATTTGAATGACGAGTTCAAACCACATGACTCAGTGTGGGGCACAGATGTACCACGAGAGTTTAAGCATTGGCCAACCGGAAATAAAGTGATCATGACACTCTTTCCGTGGCTAGGAATAGGAAAGAACATATTGAGATTGGAAACAGTTGATTACAGGTTGAAAGTATTTACTAATTTGACAAAAGTTGCTCTCACAGGAGTCAAGGAAGAAATGACAGCGCTAAGACTGATGACCATGCAGAATAGGATGGCCTTAGATCTCATAACGGCCCCCCAGGGAGGAGTTTGTGCAATGGTAGGAGATTACTGTTGTACGTTCATCCCAGAGAATGATGCAGACGGTCACCTGATAGATAGCGCATTGAGAAATTTAACTAAACTACAGAGAGCTATGATTGATGATGGTAGTCCCCCACCAGACTGGCTTACAGGGATGTTGTCAAGGTGGAGGGAACTGTTGTTCAAGATAGGAATGATGATAGGGATAGTGCTGCTAGTATTAGCCATACTAGCTTGCTGTGTAGTACCTCTTGTTCGGGGTTGCATTGGCCGGCTCGTGGGATCAGCTGTTACTAGTACTTTGCTGCAGGTGGAAGAACGATCTCTACTGGACAACGATGAAGAGGAATCAGAAGAAGAATGGACAAATGTGATGCAAGATGTAAATGAAATGTTTAAGATGTCTTAAGCTGTACCCATGTTGAACTCTGAGTGTAAGAAATGTGTTTCTAGGAAAATGACGTAATGCATTTAAATTTCATGAAATGAAATGATGTAATACTGACAATGAGAATCTAGACGCATTTAACGATAAACAGGAGGGAAATGTGAGAAGAATTATTGTTATTACTATTATCGTTTCAATGCTATAGTAAGTATAGTAAGTAGATTTAGAATGTTTAATCAAAAAGAATGTATGAGTGTTTGACTCAAGTATTGTAGCTGTTATGTTCCCAGCACTGGGAGGTATCATGTTCAAGGACACGAGGAAGTCGTAGAGATAGGAGGAGAAGGAATCATGAAGTTGTTTTGATACCAATGTTGTGTGAACCAAATAAAAGAGGAGAGCGAGCAGCAGACTGACGGAGTTGAGAGAGGAAGCTTGAACTGCTCGTCAGCTCTCCCTTGCAAGGCCTCCGGTTGTCTGTGTGGTTGATCTGAGTCTAGTAAACGAACAGCGCGGGTGACCAAACATCACCCTCACACTGTATGGTCGGAAAGAGGATCGGACGACAGCTTATGAATCAGCACCCCTGTAACTATTCCAGCAATGAATCACAAACTGAAAAGAGAAAAAGTTATATAATTGGTGTATAAAAAAACAAAAACATATGTGTGAAGAATATTGATTCTTCAAACCAAAGTCCCGCCAGGATTCGAACCAACAACCTTCTGCAAACAAGCCAGTGGCTTAAACCACTGACCTATGACGGCACTCTAAACCACTGCAACGAGAGGTCATATATGGTTTTAAAAAAGCCATGATTAAATATTCTTCACGCAGATGTTTTTCTTCACGTGCTGTGAAAATATGGAATTTGTGTTGACACAGAAATCACATCCACAGATGATATTCAAATTATGGCTTTTTTGAACCATATATGACTTCTTTGCAGTGGGCCAATGTGGCTGAATAGGTCAGTGGTTTAAGCCACTGTCTTCTTTTGCGGAGGGTTGTTGGTTCGAATCCAGGCGGGACTTTGGTTTGAAGAATCAATATTCTTCACACACATGTTTTTGGTTTTACCGTGGTGACTGTCATGCATTGCATCACCATTTTTTGGACCAAGTATCCTCTTTAGAAATTACTGTATGGTCGGAAAGAGGATCGGACGACAGCTTATGAATCAGCACCCCTGTAACTATTCCAGCAATGAATCACAAACTAAAAAGGGAAAAAGTTATATAATTGCTGTATAAAAAAACAAAAACATATGTGTGAAGAATATTGATTCTTCAAACCAAAGTCCCGCCTGGATTCGAACCAACGACCTTCGGCAAAAGAAGCCAGTGGCTTAAACCACTGACCTATGACTGCACACTAAACCACTGCAACGAGAGGTCATATATGGTTTTAAAAAAGCCATGATTAAATATTCTTCACGCAGATGTTTTTCTTCACGTGCTGTGAAAATATGGAATTTGTGTTGACACAGAAATCACATCCACAGATGATATTCAAATTATGGCTTTTTTGAACCATATATGACCTCTTTGCAGTGGGCCAATGTGGCTGAATAGGTCAGCGGTTTAAGCCGCTGTCTTCTTTTGCGGAAGGTTGTTGGTTCCAATCCAGGCGGACTTTGGCTTGAAGAATCAATATTCTTCACACACATGTTTTTGGTTTTACCGTGGTGACTGTCATGCATTGCATCACAATTTTTAGGACCAAGTATCCTCTTTAGAAATTACTGCATGGTGGGAAAGAGGATCGGACGACAGCTTATAAATCAGCACCCCTGTAACTATTCCAGCAATGAATCACAAACTAAAAAGGAAAAAGTTATATAATTGCTGTATAAAAAAACAAAAACATATGTGTGAAGAATATTGATTCTTCAAACCAAAGTCCCGCCTGGATTCGAACCAACAACCTTCGGCAAAAAAAAGTCAGTGGCTTAAACCACTGACCTATAAGGACACACTGCCCCACTGCAACGAGAGGTCATATATGGTTTTAAAAAAGCCATGATTAAATATTCTTCACGCAGATGTTTTTCTTCACATGCTGTGAAAATATGGAATTTGTGTTGACACAGAAATCACATCCACAGATGATATTCAAATTATGGCTTTTTTGAACCATATATGACTTCATTGCGCTGGGTCAATGTGGCTGAATAGGTCAGTGGTTTAAGCCACTGCCTTCTTTTGCGGAAGGTTGTTGGTTCGAATCCAGGCGGGACTTTGGCTTGAAGAATCAATATTCTTCACACACATGTTTTTGGTTTTACTGTGGTGACTGTCATGCATTGCATCACAATTTTTTGGACCAAGTATCCTCTTTAGAAATTACTGCATGGTGGGAAAGAGGATCGTATGACAGCTTATAAATCAGCACCCCTGTAACTATTCCAGCAATGAATCACAAACTAAAAAGGGAAAAAGTTATATAATTGCTGTATAAAAAAACAAAAACATATGTGTGAAGAATATTGATTCTTCAAACCAAAGTCCCGCCTGGATTGGAACCAACACCTTTGGCAAAAAAGCCAGTGGCTTAAACCACTGACCTATGAGGTCACACTAAACCACTGCAAAGAGAGGTCATATATGGTTTAAAAAAAGCCATGATTAAATATTCTTCACACAGATGTTTTTCTTCACATGCTGTGAAAATATGGAATTTGTGTTGACACAGAAATCACATCCACAGATGATATTCAAATTATGGCTTTTTTGAACCATATATGACTTCTTTGCAGTAGGCCAATGTGGCTGAATAGGTCAGTGGTTTAAGCCACTGTCTTCTTTTGCGGAAGGTTGTTGGTTCGAATCCAGGCGGGACTTTGGTTGAAGAATCAATATTCTTCACACACATGTTTTTGGTTTTACCGTGGTGACTGTCATGCATTGCATCACAATTTTTTGGACCAAGTATCCTCTTTAGAAATTACTGCATGGTGGGAAAGAGGATCGTATGACAGCTTATAAATCAGCACCCCTGTAACTATTCCAGCAATGAATCACAAACTAAAAAGGGAAAAAGTTATATAATTGCTGTATAAAAAAACAAAAACATATGTGTGAAGAATATTGATTCTTCAAACCAAAGTCCCGCCTGGATTGGAACCAACAACCTTTGGCAAAAAAGCCAGTGGCTTAAACCACTGACCTATGAGGTCACACTAAACCACTGCAAAGAGAGGTCATATATGGTTTAAAAAAAGCCATGATTAAATATTCTTCACACAGATGTTTTTCTTCACATGCTGTGAAAATATGGAATTTGTGTTGACACAGAAATCACATCCACAGATGATATTCAAATTATGGCTTTTTTGAACCATATATGACTTCTTTGCAGTAGGCCAATGTGGCTGAATAGGTCAGTGGTTTAAGCCACTGTCTTCTTTTGCGGAAGGTTGTTGGTTCGAATCCAGGCGGGACTTTGGTTTGAAGAATCAATATTCTTCACACACATGTTTTTGGTTTTACCGTGGTGACTGTCATGCATTGCATCACAATTTTTTGGACCAAGTATCCTCTTTAGAAATTACTGCATGGTGGGAAAGAGGATCGTATGACAGCTTATAAATCAGCACCCCTGTAACTATTCCAGCAATGAATCACAAACTAAAAAGGGAAAAAGTTATATAATTGCTGTATAAAAAAACAAAAACATATGTGTGAAGAATATTGATTCTTCAAACCAAAGTCCCGCCTGGATTCGAACCAAGAACCTTCGGCAAAAAAGTCAGTGGCTTAAACCACTGACCTATGAGGACACACTGCCCACTGCAACGAGAGGTCATATATGGTTTTAAAAAAGCCATGATTAAATATTCTTCAGGAGATGTTTTTCTTCACATGCTGTGAAAATATGGAATTTGTGTTGACACAGAAATCACATCCACAGATGATATTCAAATTATGGCTTTTTTGAACCATGTATGACTTCTTTGCAGTGGGCCAATGTGGCTGAATAGGTCAGCGGTTTAAGCCACTGTCTTCTTTTGCAGAAGGTTGTTGGTTCGAATCCAGGCGGGACTTTGGTTTGAAGAATCAATATTCTTCACACACATGTTTTTGGTTTTACCGTGGTGACTGTCATGCATTGCATCACAATTTTTTGGACCAAGTATCCTCTTTAGAAATTCCTGCATGGTGGGAAAGAGGATCGTATGACAGCTTATAAATCAGCACCCCTGTAACTATTCCAGCAATGAATCACAAACTAAAAAGGGAAAAAGTTATATAATTGCTGTATAAAAAAACAAAAACATATGTGTGAAGAATAGTGATTCTTCAAACCAAAGTCCCGCCTGGATTCGAACCTACAACCTTCTGCAAAAAAGCCAGTGGCTTAACCACTGACCTATGACGGCACACGAAACCACTGCAACGAGAGGTCATATATGGTTTTAAAAAAGCCATGATTAAATATTCTTCACGCAGATGTTTTTCTTCACGTGCTGTGAAAATATGGAATTTGTGTTGACACAGAAATCACATCCACAGATGATATTCAAATTTTGGCTTTGTTGAACCATATATGACTTCTTTGCAGTGGGCCAATGTGGCTGCATAGGACAGTGGTTTAAGCCACTGACTTCTTTTGCGGAAGGTTGTTGGTTCGAATCCAGGCGGGACTTTGGCTTGAAGAATCAATATTCTTCACACACATGTTTTTGGTTTTACCGTGGTGACTGTCATGCATTGCATCACAATTTTTTGGACCAAGTATCCTCTTTAGAAATTACTGCATGGTGGGAAAGAGGATCGTATGACAGCTTATAAATCAGCACCCCTGTAACTATTCCAGCAATGAATCACAAACTAAAAAGGGAAAAAGTTATATAATTGCTGTATAAAAAAACAAAAACATATGTGTGAAGAATATTGATTCTTCAAACCAAAGTCCCGCCTGGATTCGAACCAACAACTTTCGGCAAAAAAAGCCAGTGGCTTAAACCACTGACCTATGAGGTCACACTAAATCACTGCAAAGATAGGTCAGATATGGTTTAAAAAAAGCCATGATTAAATATTCTTCACACAGATGTTTTTCTTCACATGCTGTGAAAATATGGAATTTGTGTTGACACAGAAATCACATCCACAGATGATATTCAAATTTTGGCTTTGTTGAACCATATATGACTTCTTTGCAGTGGGCCAATGTGGCTGAATAGGTCAGTGGTTTAAGCCACTGTCTTCTTTTGCGGAGGGTTGTTGGTTCGAATCCAGGCGGGACTTTGGTTTGAAGAATCAATATTCTTCACACACATGTTTTTGGTTTTACCGTGGTGACTGTCATGCATTGCATCACAGTTTTTAAGACCAAGTATCCTATTTAGAAATTACTGTATGGTGGGAAAGAGGATCGTATGACAGCTTATAAATCAGCACCCCTGTAACTATTACAGCAATGAATCACAAACTAAAAAGGGAAAAAGTTATATAATTGCTGTATAAAAAAACAAAAACATATGTGTGAAGAATATTGAGTCTTCAAACCAAAGTCCCGCCTGGATTCGAACCAACAACCTTCTGCAAAAAAGCCAGTGGCTTAAACCACTGACCTATGACGGCACACTAAACCACTGCAACGAGAGGTCATATATGGTTTAAAAAAAGCCATGATTAAATATTCTTCACACAGATGTTTTTCTTCACATGCTGTGAAAATATGGAATTTGTGTTGACACAGAAATCACATCCACAGATGATATTCAAATTTTGGCTTTGTTGAACCATATATGACTTCTTTGCAGTGGGCCAATGTGGCTGAATAGGTCAGTGGTTTAAGCCACTGTCTTCTTTTGCGGAGGGTTGTTGGTTCGAATCCAGGCGGGACTTTGGTTTGAAGAATCAATATTCTTCACACACATGTTTTTGGTTTTACCGTGGTGACTGTCATGCATTGCATCACAGTTTTTAAGACCAAGTATCCTATTTAGAAATTACTGTATGGTGGGAAAGAGGATCGTATGACAGCTTATAAATCAGCACCCCTGTAACTATTCCAGCAATGAATCACAAACTAAAAAGGGAAAAAGTTATATAATTGATGTATAAAAAAAACAAAAACATATGTGTGAAGAATATTGATTCTTCAAACCAAAGTCCCGCCTGGATTCTAACCAACAACCTTCGGCAAAAAGCCAGTGGCTTAAACCACTGACCTATGAGGTCACACTAAACCACTGCAAAGAGAGGTCATATATGGTTTAAAAAAAGCCATGATTAAATATTCTTCACACAGATGTTTTTCTTCACATGCTGTGAAAATATGGAATTTGTGTTGACACAGAAATCACATCCACAGATGATATTCAAATTTTGGCTTTGTTGAACCATATATGACTTCTTTGCAGTGGGCCAACGTGGCTGAATAGGTCAGTGGTTTAAGCCACTGTCTTCTTTTGCGGAGGGTGTTGGTTCGAATCCAGGCGGGACTTTGGTTTGAAGAATCAATATTCTTCACACACATGTTTTTGGTTTTACCGTGGTGACTGTCATGCATTGCATCACAGTTTTTAAGACCAAGTATCCTATTTAGAAATTACTGTATGGTGGGAAAGAGGATCGTATGACAGCTTATAAATCAGCACCCCTGTAACTATTCCAGCAATGAATCACAAACTAAAAAGGGAAAAAGTTATATAATTGATGTATAAAAAAACAAAAACATATGTGTGAAGAATATTGATTTTTCAAACCAAACTCAGGCCTGGATTCGAACCAACAACCTCCGGCAAAAAAGTCAGTGGCTTAAACCACTGACCTATGAGGTCACACTGACACACTGCAAAGAGGTCATATATGGTTTTAAAAAAGCCATTATTAAATATTCTTCACACAGATTTGTTTTTCACATGCTGTGAAAATATGGAATTTGTGTTGACAGAAATCACATCCACAGATGATATTGAAATTATTTCTTTTTTGAACCATATATGACCTCTTTGCAGTGGGCCCCCGTGACTGCATAGGTCAGTGGTTTAAGCCACTGACTTCTTTTTAGCGGAAGGTTGTTGGTTCAAATCCGGGCGGGACTTTGGTTTGAAGAATCAATATTCTTCACACACATGTTTTTTTTATACATCAATTAAATAACTTTTTTCCTTTTTAGTTTGTGATTCATTGCTGGAATAGTTACAGAGGTGCTGATTTATAAGCTGTCATACGATCCTCTTTCCCACCATACAGTAATTTCTAAATAGGATACTTGGTCCTAAAAATGGTGATGCAATGCATGACAGTCACTATGGTAAAACCAAAAACATGTTTGTGAAGAACATTGATTCTTCAAACCAAAGTCACGCCTGGATTCGAACCAACAACCTTCTACCCTAACCCAAAAAGTCAGTGGTTTAAATCACTGACCCACTGCAGTCACACTGACCACTGCAGTCACACTGACCCACTGCAGTCACACTGACCCACTGCAGTCACACTGACCCACTGCAGTCACACTGACCCACTGCAGTCACACTGACCCACTGCAGTCACACTGACCCACTGCAGTCACACTGACCCACTGCAGTCACACTGACCACTGCAGTCACACTGACCCACTGCTCCACTGCAAAGAGGTCATATATGGTTCAAACAAGCCATAATTTGAATATCATCTCTCTTCAGGGTAGATTTGCTAGTTTGCTTCCCCATGCAAACTATGCATCCCCATGCATTCCCCTCTCGCTCACCTTTGTTCCCTGCTGGTAACGTATTGCGTCACTTCCTGTCTTCTCAATCGTTCGTTGGTTGCACTGTGCACGGGGTGTTGTATTTACTTTACTTAATATTGAACACTTGGTGTGTTGTATTCACTTTACTTAAAATTTGAACACTTGGGACATTCTAGTCACCTGATAACAACAGTGAGAAACAATCCATATTAAACAAATACAGGGCTTCGCCGACTATTAGCATTAGCATGGCCTCACCGTCTGTTTCACCCAGTGTCTTTGTCTGTTCAGCGTGTGAAATGTTTAGTTACTCCTCTGCCTCCTTTAGTGAAGGGAATAGGTGCAGAAAGTGTAGTTTATTTACAGCTATGGAGGCGAGACTTAGCGAGCTTGAGACGCGGTTCCGCAGCTTGGAGTTACCTGGAGTTCCGTCAGGTAGCCAGGAGAAGCTAGCTGCTGCGGAGCCGCCTAGCGTAGCTTCAGTTAGCGGTCCCCAGGCAGCAGCGGCTAGCCAGGGCAGCTGGGTGACGATTCGCAGGAAGCGTAGCCCAAAACAAAGGCCCACGGTGCACCACCAACCGCTTCCTGTGGCTAACCGTTTTTCCCCACTCGGCGACACACCTGCTGAGAAACCGACCCTGGTAATTGGCGACTCTATTTTGCGCTACTTGAAGCCGACTCCAGCGACCATAGTCAAGTGCTGCTGCTGGCGAGACGTAAACGTAAATTTGGTAAAGTTATTATTCACGTCGGAGCCAACGACACCCGGCTTCGTCAGTCGGAGGTCACCAAAATTAACATAGAGTCAGTGTGCAACTACGCAAAAACGATGTCGGACTCCGTAGCATTCTCTGGTCCCCTCCCCAATCTGGCCAGCGATGAGATGTTTAGCCGCATGTCGTCGCTTCGTCGCTGGCTGTCACATTGGTGCCCCGATAACCAGGTGGCCTTTATAGACAATTGGAGCACTTTTTGGGGAAAACCTGGTCTGATTAGGAGAGACGGTGTCCATCCCACACGGGATGGTGCTTCTCTCATTTCTAGTAATTTGGCTAATTTTATTAGACCCAAAGTGACCTGACAATCCAGGGTCCAGACCAGGATGCAGAGTTGTAGTCTTACACACATCTCTGCTGCTTCCTTAGAACCCTCATCTGCCAACAATAACATATTTAAAAACTATAGAGGTAGTCTCTGTTCCACGGTTAAAAGTTCACCAAGCACAGAGCAGGGGAGCGGTCAATCACCAAAATCTCATTAAAATTAATACTGAAGCACAAGTTGGAGAAACTAATATCACAATTAAGTGTGGACTGTTAAATATTAGATCTCTTTTGTGTAAATCCCTGTTAGTGCACGACCTCATAGCGGATCATCACATTGATTTATTTTGTCTTACTGAGACCTGGCTTCAGGAGGAGTATGTGAGCTTAAATGAATCTACTCCTCCTACCCATCTTAATTATCATATTCCACATGTTACTGGTCGAGGAGGGGGAGTGGCAGCAATCTATCACTCCAAGTTATTAATTAATCCCAGACCAAAACATGGCTTCAGTTCATTTGAAAGCCTGACTCTTGGCATCACCCATCTGAACTGGAAGGCAGAAAAGCCACTTCTGTTTATAGTTGTATATCGGCCCCCTGCTGGGCCACATTCAGAGTTCCTGTCTGAGTTCTCTGATTTCTTATCTGACTTGGTCCTTAGAACGGACAAAGTCATTATCATTGGAGACTTTAATATCCATATAGACATTATAAATGACAGTTTTAGAAATGGCTTCATTTCATTACTTGAGTCAGTTGGTTTCCTCCAGCAGATAAACCACCCAACTCATAGCTTTAACCACACCCTAGATCTAGTCCTGACTTATGGTGTTGAGGTAGAACATGTGTCAGTGTTCCCTCAGAACCCACTCCTGTCAGACCATTCTTTGATCACTTTCACATTTATGATTAAGGATTCTTCTATGCTCAGAACAAAGTCTTACTATAGCAGATGTCTTTCAGATAATGCTGTAGCTAAGTTTAAGGAAGTGATCCCTGTGCTGATCCCAGGACCACCGTGTGTTTCCCCAGGGATCAATCATTATAATCTTAGCCCTGCTGAGGTTGACTCTATTGCTGAAGGTGCAGCAACCTCACTGAGAATCACCCTTGATTCTGTTGCCCCCTGAAAAAGAAAATAGTAAATCAGAGGAGGTGTGCCCCCTGGTATAATTCACATATCAGGACCCTCAAGCAGAAAGTGCGAAGACTGGAAAGGAAGTGGCATTCTTGTAAAATAGACAGCTATCATGTAGCCTGGAAAGACTGTCTATTAGTTTACAAAAAGGCCCTTCGCAAGGCTAGAACAGCTTATTTTTCTTCTTTAATTGAGGAAAATAAGAGCAACCCCAGGTTTCTTTTCAGCACTGTGGCCAAATTAACTAAGAGTCACAGTGTTTTAGATCCACGTATCCCTTCTTCCCTTAGTGGTGAAGACTTCATGAGCTTCTTCACTGATACTGATATAGTTCTAGCTATCAGAGAGAAAGCTAACCAGGCCATCCCAACAACTGGACCATCACCAGATGTGCTGACTGTGGGAACATACAGGGTCTCCAACGAGCCCTTAAACTCCTTCAGCCCTATATATTTTTCTGAGGCGTCATCGCTAATTCAGAAATCCAAGACCACCACGTGTCTTTTAGATCCCATCCCAACACACCTGTTGAAGGATGTTTTACCATTGATAGGCAGTTCTATCCTGGACCAGATCAATGGTTCTTTAGTGACAGGTTATGTACCCCGGTCCTACAAGGTGGCAGTGATTAAGCCGTTGCTTAAAAAACCATCACTGGACGTATTAGCAAATTATAGGCCAATATCCAACCTTCCTTTTATCTCTAAAGTTCTAGAGAAGGTGGTGGTGACTCAGTTACTGGAGCACCTGCAGAGGAACAGCCTGTTTGAGATGTTTCAGTCAGGCTTTAGAGCTCATCACAGCACAGAAACAGCACTTCTTAAAGTCACTAATGATCTTCTCATAGCATTCGATCATGGACTGGTCTCTATGCTGGTTCTGCTGGACCTCAGTGCTGCTTTTGATACAGTTGATCACAGCATCCTGGAACATGTGATTGGGATTAAAGGGACAGCACTAGACTGGTTTAGATCATACTTATCTGATAGATACCAGTTTGCTCATGTCCATGGTGTTCCCTCCTCATACAGTAGGGTTAGCCATGGAGTTCCTCAAGGTTCTGTACTCGGACCAATCCTCTTCACATTGTACATGCTTCCCTTAGGGAACATTATTCGGCAGCATGGGATACATTTTCATTGTTATGCTGATGACACTCAGCTCTATTTATCCATGAAACCAGAGGAGACAGAGAAGTTAGTGAAGCTCCAGACCTGTCTTAAAGACATAAAGTCCTGGATGTCTTCAAATTTCCTCCTCCTTAACCCAGGAAAAACTGAGGTCATGGTGTTTGGTCCTGAACCTCTCTGGGATAGATTAGATCACATGATCACTCTAGATGGTATCTCATTAACATCTAGTCTCTCTGTGAGGAATCTAGGAGTAACTTTTGATCAAAATCTCTCCTTCAACTCACACATTAAATTAGTCTCGAGAAGTGCCTTTTTTCACAAAGATCAGGAAGCTGCTGACGCGGCATGATGCTGAAAAAAGAGTCGATGCATTTGTTACTTCCAGGCTGGACTATTGTAATTCTTTATTATCAGGGTGTCCAAACAACTCTTTAAGAAGCCTCCAGTTGATTCAAAATGCTGCAGCCAGAGTTCTGACAGGTATTGACAAAAGAGATCACATAACTCCTGTACTGGCGTCGCTTCATTGGCTGCCCGTTAAATTTAGAATAATTTTTAAAACCCTTTTTGACCTACAAGGTCCTCAGAGGCCTAGATCCATCCTACCTGGAGGAGCTAGTGATACCTTATCAGCCCAATAGACCGCTCCGCTCTCAGAATGCTGGTCTACTTGTGGTTCCCAGAGTTTCCAGGAGTAGAATGGGGGGCCGAGCATTTAGCTACCAGGCCCCCCTGCTATGGAACCAGCTCCCTGTCCAGGTACAGGAGGCTGACTCCATCGCTACTTTTAAGATCAGACTTAAAACCTACCTCTTTGAAAAAGCTTATTGTTACTAATTCTGTAGTTGCAGTTACTATCATAGACAGACAAATTAGGTTAACATCTTAGTTAGTCTGCTATAGGCCTCCAGAAACCCAACCCAACCTGTCAAGTCAAGTCCTCTCCTCTAGCCAGCCCTACATGAGCCTGGTCCGTTTTTTCTTGCCACTGTTGCTTGTTTGGGGTTAGGCCCTGGGATTGTGTAAAGCGCCTAGAGAAACAATTTTGATTGTAACAGACGCTATATAAATAAAGATTGATTGATTGATTAGCGTAATGCTAAAATAACATTGAGAATCCCATTAACCTGCTAACCATTTAGCACAGCTTGCGTTCTTCAGTTAGCACACTAAACGCAGTTCCAAAAATCCACCATAGGTGAGTTATCAATTTTTTAAAAAGCAAGCAATACTTACAGACAGGTGTTTTTTTAGGGATCCAACAGAACAAAGGTGAACGATGAAGAGAAAACACAGCTTGCCACAGGTCTTTCTTCGCGCTTTTCTTCCTTTGCTACAGGAAAACTACGGTAAGTCTACTTGGCCAAAAGAGCGGTGCCGTCAACCTAATGCAACTCTTAAAGGAGCGGCACTACGGAGTAACAAAACTATTCGAGAAACCAAACAAAATTGAATGAGGGTCTCAAATACACTCTTGGGCAGGCCTATTCAATTCATTTGGACTTGGGGCCGCTTCATGAATCTGAGGCAAATAAAGACGCCACTCCGTAGCCAAAGGAAGTACGTACTGCAGCCAGTATCCACAAATCTGCTCCGATCCTTGTACAAAAAGAATTGACCTACTTTATACGACATTACCTTTCAAATCTCTGCCGATATTTTCACTGTTAATAGTTAGCTGCGCTTTATCTTTCATATAAGAATATAATGTTCGGGATGATCGAGGATTGGAGTTAAATGAATTCAGGTTGGGCTTCACCATGTGACTCAAATCATCACTAAACACAGGAGCAATTTCAGATTTTAGTCACAAATACAACAAATATTCATGAATTTCAGGAAAAGAAAATGATCATTTAAAATGAAGCAATTCAAAAAAGAAAAACTGATTAGGCCATTGCCACCCATCGGCTGCCAAACAATCGGAACAGGCAGAGTCCCTGTGGGGTCATCCTTATTTCTTCGTCGTCGTACTCGTCATCCATGGTGTATTCACGCAGTCGACGCTGCCAGTTGCGACGACGATGACGACGGGCGGGTTTTTGACCTTTGGAGGCTTGGGCTCCACTAGAACACAATTATAAAAGTCTGTTAGTGTTTAGAAGTTTCTCCCTTCCTGGGACTCGCATTCATTTCACAAACAAAGCAGATACTTACATTTCAGAGTCCAGACCGGCTGGTCTTCGTCAGTTTGCCACAATTCTTCAGTGTGTTCCCCTGTTCAGAAACACCATCCTCATGATCATCACCATCTAATCTATTGCTTTCACATGTGAATTATGGGTTCATTTCTTCTCACCAGAGTCTGGTGGCTGGCCGCTGTGGGCCTCACTGCTCAGACACTTCTGGTCTCGCAAGCTGCCGTTTCCTGCTGCGTGGGCCTTTGCTCGCTAGAACCAGCATATTCAGTTGGCTGACCGCCGTCATCGGCTTCGGTCTGACAGCCCTGATCCTTGGTCTCTGCTTGTGCGTGGCACTGCTCCTCCTACATGGCCAGGCAGAGGAAGACATGGATCACATGTATTTGACAGCTGTCAAAGCCAGCCTTTTCACATCTGCTTGTGCACTTCTTCGTGTCACCTACAGTATGTGGAGCGTACGCTCTGAGCGCTCACCTGCAGTCTGACTCTTGGCTCTTCTAACCAGAAGATCTGCATGAGCATTTCTACGGTGCAGAAAGTGTCCGTATTCTTATTCCTGATGGACCCTGATTTGACAAACTCCTGGAATCCATCCATGTATTCAATCAGATACCACTGGGAAAAGTGTAAGAAAGGAAGCTTTTTTATTACCATCCCTCTGAAAATGAATCATTAGTAGTGAAGCTGAATTATTTTTTGTGCTTTTAAAATAAAAAAATAAAAAAATCCACTCCAGCTTCTGAGTAAGGGCTTCTGATTCTGCAGCAACATCTGAATTACCTCTCTATAATCATTTTGATCTGTGCCAGCCACCAGCCAAATGGTTCCCGATCACCAAGCCTGGAGAAAACCTGTGAGACAATGGACATAAAAACTGAATCATCAGTTATACTGGTAGTTCTCACCTCCACCTCATCTCCAACAACCACGTTACAGGAGAAATTTGGAGGAGGCAGCCGCCGCACAGAGTCACAACACACAACAACTTCCTCCTGTGGACTATAGATAATATATGTTAATAATCAAAAACAAATAATACATCAATACACTCCAGAAGTTTGAGATGTTTAAAGAAAAAGCATTACACTTACCTGTTTTCATAAACTACTGTAAGAAGCTTTCCAGCAATGGACTTGATTTGGGCCTAAAGAGAAAGAACCTGTCACAGTGGTTAAATAAGTTTACAATTCTTAACAACTGAGTATTGAACTAACAAATGTGTGAAATCCCAGCTGTGAGCTAGTGAATATTAAGTATACAGGTGCTTTTGCTGAGATCATCTCTAAATTTAGCAGCGCCTCACCTCTTAGAAGGCGCCGTTCATCCCTTCTACTTCAACGTTGACTTGAACCATGTTGGAGCTTGTTTCTTTTGTTTGTCCTTAGTTGGTTTGTTTAACTAAAAATCTGGAGCTTTGCTACTTTATCTAGGCTAAGGCTCTGACCCTCATTAAAAAAAATTGACTTTAATTTACTTTGATCTTTAAAAATGTGCTTTGGCAAAGGCCATACAGACTCTGCCCTCCCTTTTATAATTCTGCTATGTTCGGCTATCATACCTGTGTAGACCCGTATTAAGCTCAGCGTTGGCGGCACCACGGGGAGAAAATGGACACCTTTTTAGGCTCCATGCGAAGAACTGGCGGCTCGTATTGGTGCAGTACCATAACCAGACCGATAGGTGGAGCTGTTGAAATTTACTACAATGCTTCTGTTTCAAACAAAACTGTCTGTGTCTTTTAATATGTTCCTCTGCAAACTGAACTTAACACACAGCGCTGGTGGCCGGCCGGGCACAGCCCGAAGAGCCAAAATGGGACCTCCTTCCCGTGGGATCAGCACCTGGAGGAGGGGCCCAGAGGTGCATTGTTCCGGGTGGCGGCTGAAGGCAGGGACCTTGGTGGTCTGATCCCGGCTGCAGAAACTAGCTCTAGGGACGTGGATGGTCACCTTTCTGATGGGAAAGGAGCCTGAGCTGGTGCGCGAGGTTGAGAAGTTCCGACTAGATATAGTCGGCCTCACCTCAACGCATAGCAAGGGCTCTTGAACCAGTCTTCTTGAGAGGGGTTGGACTCTCTACTACTCTGGAGTTGCCGATGGTGAGGGGCGACGGGCAGGGGTGGCAATTCTCATTGCTCCCCAGCTCTGTGCCTGTATAATGGAGTTTACCCCAGTGGATGAGAGGGTAGCCTCCCTTCGCGGTGGGGGACGGATCCTGACTGTTGTTTGTGCCTATGGCCTAAACAGCAGTTCAGCGTATCCACCCTCTTTGGGATCCTTAGAGGGAGTGCTGGAGAGTTCTCCTTCTGGGGGCTACCTTGTCCTCCTGGGGGACTTCAATGCTCACGTTGGGAGTGACAGTGTGACCTGGAGAGGTGTGATTGGGAAGAACAGCCCCCCTGATCTGAACCCGAATGGTGTTTTGTTATTTGACTTGTGTTGTTGTCTCAGATTGTCCATAACAAACACCTTGTTCAGGCATAAAGGCGTCCATATGCGCGTCCACCAGGACGCCTTAGGCCTCAGATCGATGATCGACTTTGTGGTTGTGTTATTGGATTAGCGGCCTCATGATGTGGACACTCGGGTGAAGAGAGGGGCGGAGGGTCAACTGATCACCACCTGGTGGTGAGTTGGCTCCACCAATGGGAAGGAAGGAAGGAAGGAAAGGAGCCGGACAGACCCGCCAGACCCAAACATATTGTGAGGGTCTGCTGGGAATGCCTGGCAGAGTCTCCTGTCAAAAGGAACTTCAACTCACACCTCTGAAGAGCTTTGACCATGGAGGCGGGGGACATTGAGTCTGAGTGGACCATGTTCCATGCCTCCATTGTTGAGGTGGCTGACGGGTGCTGTGGCTGCAAGGTGGTTGGTGCCTGTCAAATCAAATCAATCTTTATTTATATAGCGTCTTATACAATCAAATTTGTTTCAAGGCGCTTTCCAGAATCCCAGGGGCTAACCCCAGACAAGCAACAGTGGCAAGGAAAAACTCCCCTTTAACAGGAAGAACCCTTGAGCAGGACCAGGCTCATGTAGGGGGACCCTCCTGCTGATGGCCAGCTGGGTAGAGAGAGGAGAGGAGAGGAGAGGAGAGGAGAGAGAGGAGAGGAGAGGAGAGGAGAGGAGAGGAAACCATGACCCAGTGGGGTGACAGAGGCCTGTCAGGTGATCATGTTTCCGGACCCTATAACAGCATAGCTAAGATGTGACCAAATGATTAGACGACATCTAAATATGTATGATAATTTGTCTATCTATGATAGTAACTGGAACTACAGAATCAGTAACAATAAGCTTTTTCAAAGAGGTAGGTTTTAAGTCTGATCTTAAAAGTAGCGATGGAGTCAGCCTCCCGTACCTGGACAGGGAGCTGGTTCCACAGCAGTGGGGCCTGGTAGCTAAATGCTTGGCCCCCCATTCTACTCCTAGAAACTCTGGGAACCACAAGTAGACCAGCATTCTGAGAGCGGAGCGGTCTATTGGGCTGGTAAGGTATCACTAGCTCCTCCAGGTAGGATGGAGCTAGGCCTCTGAGGACCTTGTAGGTCAAAAGAAGGGGTTTAAAAATTATTCTAAATTTAACAGGCAGCCAATGAAGTGATGCCATTACAGGAGTTATGTGATCTCTTTTGTCAATACCTGTCAGAACTCTGGCTGCAGCATTTTGGATCAACTGGAGGCTTCTTAAAGAGTTGTTTGGACACCCTGATAATAAAGAATTACAGTAGTCCAGCCTAGAAGTAACAAAAGCATGAATTAACTTTTCAGCATCATGCCGCGTCAGTAGCTTCCTAATCTTTGTGATGTTCCTCAGGTGAAAAAAGGCACTTCTAGAGACTAATTTAATGTGTGAGTTGGAGGAGAGATTTTGATCAAAAGTTACTCCGAGATTCCTCACAGAGAGACTAGATGTTAATGAGATACCATCTAGAGTGATCATATGATCTAATCTATCCCTGAGAGGTTCAGGACCAAACACCATGACCTCAGTTTTTCCTGGGTTAAGGAGGAGGAAATTTGAAGACATCCAGGACTTTATGTCTTTAAGACAGGTCTGGAGCTTCACTAACTTCTCTGTCTCCTCTGGTTTCATGGATAAATAAAGCTGAGTGTCATCAGCATGACAATGAAAATGTATCCCATGCTGCCGAATAATGTTCTCTAAGGGAAGCATGTACAAGGTGAAGAGGATTGGTCCAAGTACAGAACCTTGAGGAACTCCATGGCTAACCCTACTGTATGAGGAGGGAACACCATGGACATGAGCAAACTGGTATCTATCAGATAAATATGATCTAAACCAGTCTAGTGCTGTCCCTTTAATCCCAATCACATGTTCCAGTCTATGTAACAGGATGCTGTGATCAACTGTATCAAAAGCAGCACTGAGGTCCAGCAGAACCAGCATAGAAACCAGTCCATGATCTGAAGCTATAAGAAGATCATTAGTAACTTTAAGAAGTGCTGTTTCTGTGCTGTGATGAGCTCTAAAGCCTGACTGAAACATTTCAAACAGGCTGTTCCTCTGCAGGTGCTCCAGTAAATGAGTCACCACCACCTTCTCAAGAACTTTAGAGATAAAAGGAAGGTTGGATATTGGACTATAATTTGCTAATACGTCCAGTGATGGTTTTTTAAGCAACGGCTTAATCACTGCCACCTTGTAGGACCGGGGTACATAACCTGTCACTAAAGAACCATTGATCTGGTCCAGGATAGAACTGCCTATCAGTGGTAAAACATCCTTCAACAGGTGTGTTGGGATGGGATCTAAAAGACACGTGGTGGTCTTGGATTTCTGAATTAGCGAAGACGCCTCAGAAAAATATACTGTATAGGGCTTAAGGAGTTTAAGGGCTCATTGGAGAACCTGTATGTTCCCACGGTCAGCACATCTGGTGATGGTCCAGTTGTTGGGATGGCCTGGTTAGCTTTCTCTCTGATAGCTAGAACTTTATCAAAGAAGCTCATGAAGTCTTCACCACTAAGGGAAGAAGGGATACATGGATCTAAAACACTGTGACTCTTAGTTAATTTGGCCACAGTGCTGAAAAGAAACCTGGGGTTGTTCTTATTCTCCTCAATTAAAGAAGAAAAATAAGCTGTTCTAGCCTTGCGAAGGGCCTTTTTGTAAACTAATAGACAGTCTTTCCAGGCTACATGATAGCTGTCTATTTTACAAGAATGCCACTTCCTTTCCAGTCTTTGCACTTTCTGCTTGAGGGTCCTGATATGTGAATTATACCAGGGGGCACACCTCCTCTGATTTACTATTTTCTTTTTCAGGGGGGCAACAGAATCAAGTGTGATTCTCAGTGAGGTTGCTGCACCTTCAGCAACAGAGTCAACCTCAGCAGGGCTAAGATTATAATGATTTGTCCCTGGGGAAACACACGGTGGTCCTGGGATTAGCACAGGGATCACTTCCTTAAACTTAGCTACAGCATTATCTGAAAGACATCTGCTATAGTAAGACTGTTCTGAGCATAGAAGAATCCTTAATCATAAATGTGAAAGTGATCAAAGAATGATCTGGCAGGAGTGGGTTCTGAGGGAACACTGATACATGTTCTACCTCAACACCATAAGTCAGAACTAGCTATAGGGTGTGGTTGAAGCTATGAGTTGGTTGGTTTATCTGCTGGAGGAAACCAACTGACTAGTAATGAAATGAAGCCATTTCTAAAGCTGTCATTTACAACGTCATGACACATGGATATTAAAGTCTCCAATGATAATGACTTTGTCCGTTCTAAGGACCAAGTCAGATAAGAAATCAGAGAACTCAGACAGGAACTCTGCATGTGGCCCAGCAGGGGGCCGATATACAACTACAAACAGAAGTGGCTTTTCTGCCTTCCTGTTCAGATGGGTAATGCCAAGAGTCAGGCTTTCAAATGAACTGGAGCCATATTTTGGTCTAGGATTAATTAATAACTTGGAGTGATAGATTGCTGCCACTCCCCCTCCTCGTCCAGTCCAGGGTGTACCCTGCCTCCGCCCATTGTGCTGGGATAGGCTCCAGTCCCCCCGCGACCCTCAGTGGAGAAACAAGCGGTAGAAAGTGAGTGAGTGAGTGAGATGGGTAGGAGGAGTAGATTCATTTAAGCTAACATACTCCTCCTCCTGAAGCCAGGTCTCAGTAAGACAAAATAAATCAATGTGATGATCCGCTATCATGTCGTGTACTAACAGGGATTTACACAAAAGAGATCTAATATTTAACAGTCCACACTTAATTGTGATATTAGTTTCTCCAACTTGTGCTTTAGTATTAATTTTAATAAGATTATGGTGATTGACCGCTCCCCTGCTCTGTGCTTGGTGAACTTTTAACCGTGGAACAGAGACTACCGCTATAGTGTTAAATATATTATTGTCGGTGGATGAGGGTTCTATGGAAGCAGCAGAGAGGTGTGTAAGACTACAACTCTGCATCCTGGTCTGGACCCTGGATTGTCAGGTCACTTTGGGTCTAATAAAATTAGCCAAATTACTAGAAATGAGAGAGGCACCATCCCGTGTGGGATGGACACCGTCTCTCCTAATCAGACCAGGTTTTCCCCAAAAAGTGCTCCAATTGTCTATAAAGGCCACCTGGTTTTCGGGGCACCATCGTGACAGCCAGCGACAAAGTTATGACATGCGGCTAAACATCTCATCGCTGGCCAGATTGGGGAGGGGACCAGAGAATGCTACGGAGTCCGATATCGTTTTTGCGTAGTTGCACACCGACTCCAAGTTAATTTTGGTGACCTCCGACTGACGAAGCCGGGTGTCGTTGGCTCCGACGTGAATAATAACTTTACCAAATTTAAGTTTACGTCTCGCCATCAGCCGTAAATTTGCTTCTATGTCGCCCGCTCTGGCCCCCGGAATGCGCTTGACTATGGTCGTTGGAGTCGGCTTCACGTAGCGCAAAACAGAGTCGCCAATTACCAGGGTCAGTTTCTCAGCAGGTGTGTCGCCGAGTGGGGAAAAACGGTTAGCCACGGGAAGCGGGTGGTGGTGCACCGTAGGCCTTTGTTTTGGGCTATGCTTCCTGCGAACCGTCACCCAGCCACCCTGGCTAGCCGGCTGCTCGGCTGCTGCCGGGGGACTGCTAGCTGAAACTACGCTAGGCGGCTCCACAGCAGCTAGCTTGGCCTGGCTACCCGACGCAACTCCAGCTAACTCCAAGCTGCGGAACCGCGTCTCAAGCTCGCTAAGTCTCGCATCCATAGCCGTAAATAAACTACACTTTCTGCACCTATTCCCTTTATTAAGGGAGGCAGAGGAGTAACTAAACATTTCACACGCTGAACAGACAAAGACACCGGGTGAAACAGATGGTGAGGCCATGCTAACGCTAATAATCGGCGAAGCCCTGTATTTGTTTAATATAGGTTGTTTCTCACTGTTGTTATCCGGTGACTAGAATGTCCCAAGTGTTCAAATTTGAATTAAAGTGAATACAACACACTAAGTGTTCAGTATTAAGTGAATACAACACCCCGTGCACAATGCAACCAACGAACGATTGAGAAGGCAATGCCCAAAACCGCTGGTGGACACCAGAGATAAGGTATGCCGTCAAGCTGAAGAAGGAGTCGTATTGGGCCTTACTGGCCTGTGGGACTCCTGAGGCAGCAGATAGGTAATGGCAGGCCAAGCGGAGTGCAGCTACGGCGGTTGCCGAGGCAAAGACCCGGGCATGGGAAGAGTTCGGTGAGGCCATGGAGAACGACTTCCGGATGGCTTCGAAAAGGTTCTGGTGTTGCGTTTGCAAAGTAAAGGCAATACAACTTAGATTACCATTGACACACAATCGTGTGTGTCTTTTATTAAAGCCACAACAAGTAGTAGAAAAAGCCAAATCAGAGCGGGAAAAACACACACCCCCGCCCCTCAACTCCCACGGTCCGTTAAAGGGACTGTGCCAATTTACCCGACTATTGGCAGACTGGGGTGGTAGTCTCTCTTTTTAAGAAGGGGAACCGGAGGGTGTGTTCCAACTATAAGGAAGGTTCACACTCCTCATCCTCCCGAGTAAGGTCTATTCAGGGGTACTGGAGAGGAGGGTCCACCAGATAGTCGAACCTCAGATTCATGAGGAGCAATGTGGCTTTCGTCCTGGGTGTGGAACGGTGGACCAGCTCTACACCCTCAGCAGGGTCTTCGAGGGTGCATGGGAGTTTGCCCAACCAGTCCACATGTGTTTTTTGGACTTGGAGAAGGCATTCGACCGTGTCCCTCGGGGGGTCCTGTGGGAGTATGGGGTGCCGGGCCCCCTGATATGGGCCGTCCGCTCCCTGTACGATTGGTGTCAGAGTATGGTCCGCATTTCTGGCAGTAAGTCGAACTCATTTCCAGTGAGGGTTGGTCTCTGCCAGAGCTGCCCTTTGTCACCGATTCTGTTCATAACTTTTATTGACAGAATTTCTAGGTGCAGTCATGGTGTTGAGGGGTTCCGGTTTAGTGACCTCAGGAACGGGTCTCTGCTCTTGCAGATAATGTGGTCATGTTGGCGTCATCGGCCCATGACCTCCAACAATCGCTGGATTGGTTCGCCGCCGAGTGTGAAGCGGCTGGGATGAGAATCAGCACCTCCAAATCCGAGGCCATGGTTCTCAGTCGGAAAAAGGTGGAGTGCCTTCTCCAGGTCAAGGAGGAGATCCTGCCCCAAGTGGAGGAGTTCAAGTACCTCGGAGTCTTGTTCACGAGTGAAGGAAGAATGGAGCAGGAGATCGACAGGTGGATCAGTGCGGCATCGGCAGTAATGCGGACTCTGCACCGGTCCGTTGTGGTGAAGAGAGAGCTGAGCCAAAAGGCGAAGCTCTCGATTTACCGGTCGATCTTCATTCCTACCCTCACCTATGGTCATGAGCTTTGGGTAATGACCAAAAGAACAAGATCACATGTACAAGCGGCCGAAATAAGCTTCCTCGGTAGGGTGGCTGGGCTTTCCCTTAGAGATAGGATGAGAAGCTCTGCCATCCGGGAGAAGCTCAGAGTAGAGCCGCTGCTCCTCCGCGTTGAGAGGAACCAGATGAGGTGGCTTGGGCATCTAGTCAGGATGCCCTCTGGACGCCTACCTGGTGAGGTGTTCAGGGAATGTCCCTCCGGTAGGAGGCCCCCGGGAAGACCCAGGTTGGAGAGACTATGTCTCTCGACTGGTCTGGGAACGCTTGGGGATCCCCCCGGACGAGCTGGAAGAAGTAGCTGATTAAGCTGATTAAGGATTCTTCTATGTTCAGAACACAGTCTTACTATAGCAGATGTCTTTCAGATAATGCTGTAGCTAAGTTTAAGGAAGCAATCCCTGTGCTAATTGTGATGAAGGTTTGATCACCCGCGCTGTTCGTTCACTAGACTCAGAGTAACCACGCAAACAACTGGAGTCCTTTGCAAAGGGGGAGCCGAGCAGCAGTTCAAGCTTCCTCTGTCAACTCCGTTCGTCTGCTGCTCGCTCACCTCTTTTATTGGTGCAAACAGAATGGGTGTCTAAACAGGATCTCGTAATTCATTGTCTTCTGACATCTTTACAAACTTCTCTAATCCTGACCAACAGGACACATCTGGTTGCTGAGCTTGATTGTAAGCAGCTTCAGCACTTTTACGACACTCTCGTGTTCTTCTTTTCCTATCAACATTCCTCAAACACTCAAAGTCTACATACAATAGCATTTAAAGATAATACTAATAACAACAATAACAATAATCCTTCTCACATAATCCCAGTGTTTTCCCCAGGGATCAATCATTATAATCTTAGCCCTGCAGAGGTTGATTCTATTGCTGAAGGTGCAGCAACCTCACTGAGAATCACGCTTGATTCTGTTGTCCCCCTGAAAAAGAAAATAGTAAATCAGAGGAGGTGTGCCCCCTGGCATAATTCACATATCAGGACCCTCAAGTAGAAAGTGTGAAGACTAGAAAGAAAGTGGTATTCTTGTAAAGTAGATAGCTATCATGTAGCCTGGAAAGACTGTGTAATAGGTTACAAAAACGCCCTCCGTTAGGCTAGAACAGTTTATGCTGTTACAGTTTATGTTGTTGCCCTGGTTTCTTTTCAGCACTGTGGCCAAATTAGCCAAGAGTCACAGTGTTTTAGATCCACGTATCCCTTCTTCCCTTAGTGGTGAAGACTTCATGAGCTTCTTCACTGATAAAGTTCTAGCTATCAGAGAGCTAACCAGGCCATCCCAACAGCTGGACCATCACCAGATGTGCTGACTGTGGGAACATACAAGGTCTCGAAT
>NW_026621907.1:0-49798 GCF_003711565.1 Takifugu flavidus | reverse complement strand
TTCCCGTTCCTGTCTGTTAGGCCACAAATTCTCATCCACGTCACACCTGATGTCCTCCCGTGCAAGGCAGCGTGGATAGTATCTTCTTGCATGCCTAATCCATGCTCTGCAGGAATCTGCAGTAATGTCTTGGCATGCTGCATCCATTGCAGCCAGAAGGGTCACTTGTGTGTGTGTGTGTGTGTGGTTCTTGGTCATACACCTTCCACCTCCAGGCTGAGAAAAATTCCTCAATAGGGTTGAGGAATGGGGAGTATGGTGGTAAGAACTCCATCACCATTCTGTTATGGTTTGCGTACCACTGCCTTACTAGGTTTGACTTGTGGAAGCTTACATTGTCCCATATTATGGCATATTTGGGCTGGGCCATATTCTCGGCTGGGCCACCTAGGATGTGATCCCTGTACAAAGTGTCTAGGAATGCTATTAGACGTTCAGAGTTGTATGGACCCATCAGTGGAATGTGTGTCAGCACACCGTTATCTGATATTGCGGCACACATAGTTATGTTGCCACCCCTTTGGCCTGGCACATCAATGGTGGCTCGATGTCCAATAAGGTTTCGACCCCGTGTTCTGCGCTTTGTCAGATTGAAGCCAGCCTCGTCCATGTAAATGAAGTGACAGGGTGGCTCACTAGCTTCCAGTTCCATCATGCGCTAAATACAGAAGACAAAATGTTATTTTTGGAATTACTGCATTACATGCATTTGCAAAAGAAGTTAGATCAAACGTATATGACATATTGCATCTTCTTTTCTACAGCCATAGCATATGTGCAAATGCCACACTTACAGTAGTGTAGTGTACATCTTTACATTACATTGCATTTGGCAGACACCTTTTACTGTAAACCCAAAGCGATTTACAAACGAGGACATATCTATATATGGTTTTGGAATAAAAGTTGTACCTGGACAAAGTGGTAGCGCAGCTCCTTCACCCTCTCACCATTTCTTTCAAATGGGACAGTGTATAGCTGTTTCATGCGCATGTGTTGTTTTTTTAGCACTCTATCAATGGTAGAGATACTGACTGTTTGGATGTTTGCAAATGTGTCGTTGTCCTGCAAAATAGTAGTCTGTATCTCTCTTAGTGTAATGGCGTTGTTTTCCACAACAATGTTGCAGATAGCCATCTCCTGCTGTGGTGTGAAAATCCGCCCTCTACCACCCCTGTGTAGGAAATAGAAATGTCAACCAAAACAAATTTGAGGAAGACACAATGGCATTGTATAGAGCATCAGTGGAATAGGCTACTGTAATTTTGTATGGGGCATTACTGTATTGACATGTAAATACAGTAAACTCCATGTAATTCAGCACATACTGTTAGATTACTCACCTGTTCTCTCTGCGGAAAGTTTGAATAATTGAGGACACAGTTGTTCTGCCAACATTTGGCTGCACCCTTCTCCCCGCTTCAGCCATAGTCAGCCCATGATTCAAAACATGGTCTACAAGTGTTGCTCTGATTTCATCAGGAACACGCATGTGTCCGCCTCTTCTGCCTCTTCCTCTTCCTACTCCTCCACCACACAGCCTCACCCCTCTTCCTCTCCTTCTTCTTGGCTGTTGCCCTTCCATTGTCAGACATTGTAACTTTCTATTGTGCTCTGGTTACCTATATACTCCCCAGTAGATTGTTCATGAGATGCTCCCTTGAGCTCATTCAGAAAACTGTCGATCATTGGTTGATCAACTCTTTTCATTAGAGAAAGTCTAGATTCACCTGGGAGGAATTTACCAATTTAGATCATATTTACAGACAAATGTCTTATGGAAATGTATATATGCTTGACATGTTATGATGGCTTGGTAAATCATTTTGCATGTGAAGACTTATATGATGAACTATAGCCTAAATGTTTTGGGGAAAGAGACTATTTGATAGATTCCTATAACAAAGCATTTTGATTAGCATGACAAAAGCAATTGATAATGTACGAAAAAACTGAGAATTGTACACAATCATTTGCATGGATGGACAAAAGCATTTGCAATTTGTTCAATGCAATGAGAAACTGCCTTTTTCATCTGCACAAATGGCATGATGATGTGACAATTGAACAAGAACTTTTGAGAATTTCAATTCTGATGTGAGAAATGTACCAAACCAATTGAGAAAAACTGTAATATTCTGCGGATGGCCCCTATTCCCCGTGGAATTTCGATATTGGTGTATAAGCTGCAGACGTCCATGGTGAAGAGAAAACAGGGTTCCTTCAGTTTCAGTGTTTTGATTTTGGATAGCAAATGGTGGGTGTTCTTTATGTAACTAGCATGTAGTGTTGATAAGGGGGTTAGGAAGTGCTCTAGATATTCTGCTACTCCATAACTCTCACTACCGCAGTCCGAAACTATAAGTCGTCCAGGTGGGATGCGGTCCGGAATTGTCCATTTTGTCCTGGGTTTATGAATTTTCGGGAGGAGGTAGAAATATCTGGGGCGGGGTGGTTGTGGTCCAAGAAGGTATTTTTGTTGACTTTGTTATTATTTTTGATTTATATGTTTCCAATTCTGTTGATCATTTCTGCAGTTTCTTCGTATATTGGTTTCAATATATTGGATGTAGTATTGTGTATCTCTGAGTTGGCGCAGTGCCTCTGTCACATAATCTGCCAGATCCATCAAAACTATGGCCCTCCCTTTGTCCGCCGGTTTGATGACTATCTCCCGGTTTTTGATCAGTTCCTTAAGTGCCTGTTCCTCCCCTAATGTTAGGTTTGGAACCTCAAGTGTGTGTTTTAAGTTGCTGAGTGCGGTTCCATCTTCCCTTATTAGGTCCAGTAGAGGTGATGGAAGTTGAGAAATGTGTGGTTCCCATGCCGACGGTCCCGTGAAGGTTTTTACTGTCCGTGGTGGTTGTGGTCCAAAAACTGAATGCAGTTTAAGGCATCTATGGTATTTGTATAAGTCCATTGCTATTTCCTGCCGTGTTGTTCTGGAGGCTGTTCTAGTTGCGATAAAAGAGAGTCCTTTGCCTAAAAGTGTCCCTTGTTGCCGCGTTGGTCGGAAATGTGTGGAGAGGTTTATGACTTCTTTGTTTGTGTGCGTTTCTATGTTTATCCGGTTCTCCTTTATCCTAAAAAAGTTTTCCAGTATTGCCACATATTGTTGGCCATCTCCGGTGTCCAATGTATTGAGTCCGTTGTGGTGTTGAATCCCGATTTTTCCAGGCGTGGGATGAATGATTTGAAGGTCTTGATCAATTCATTAATTTGTTTTAGATTCCGTTGCATATGTGTGGGTGAATCGTTGCATTCGGGAATGTGGTACGCATTATAGAGCGCTCCCAATGACTCCCGTAAGTATGATGGGTTTGTCGAGTGTCTGTCATTTATCCCAAAGGATAAGATGACCTTGGTCACTTGAGAGGATAATGGTGTTCTGTTCTACGGAGCAGGTGTATCCCATGTGCTATTTTGGCCCCCGGAAAACTGTCCACTTGTATACAGGGGTCCCAAATTCTTGGTAATCCGGCGAGGTTGGAGTCCCCTATGATCATTATCTGCCATTGTGGTTCCAGGGACCAACTTTGATATTTATCTCCCAGGCACAGGTGGTGCGTGTGTAAGGGGAGACAAGGAGGTGTACCCGTAAATCTAGCTTCCATGGGTTGAAGGCCTCTGTGTCTTGTTCCCCTTCGCCCTTGTCTTGTTTCTTTGATGGAAGTACAGGGCCGATTGCATCCCTCTTTACTGGGTTCAGTGGTCTCAACTGTGGTGTTCGGGGTGTTAGGGTTAGGTGAATGACGTATACACTCAAGGACTCTCACTACCCTGACCATCGTCAGCATAGTTCTTACGAGAGCCACAATCAAGGCACTGGCCGACGCATGTTAGTCCCCAGTTCAATTCCCACCTGACCACATCAGAAGGGGACAGCAAGAAGAACTGATAAAGTGTGCCAGAGTAAAGGTAGGTCCATGTCCCGTATGTGCATGTGCCAAGGTGGGTTCGGGGTTTTAGGGTTAGGGTCAAGGCCAGGGTTAGGGCTCGGGGTTAGGGTTAGTACCTCCAGTATCTGCTGGTCTGAAACGGTTAGGGTTAGGAAAAAAAGGAAATTCAGGGTTAGGGTATTCGAGTGGGGGTAGGGCAAGGTAGACATGAGGAAATGGTAAGAGTCCATTGAAGAAAGTTATAGATGAGTGTGTATAAAAGCAATCCTTTGGTCTAAGAGAGCTGGGTAGAGCAGGGTGTCTAATCCATTCTGAGATGTTGCTACAGCAGTCCCCTCCATGTGGTATGCACCAGTGAAGTCCAATTGCTGCTGCAGGGAAGTCAGTTTGGAGTGAGACATTGCACCGTCCAGACACTCTCGTGAGAAACATCATCAGTTGTGCGCCTTGAGGTCTCAGAGTGTTTTGACCGCTTACCACAAGACACTCTCATCCAAGGACGGTCCCGCCGGAGGTGCGCCGTCTCCGGGGTGTGTCTCATTCTGACCTACACTACACTACCACTTTATTTTTAGAATCTAGGTTCATTTGCATGCGAGTCTAGGTCCCGGTGCGTCCACGGCTCAGTCCCTATGGACTCATTTTTAGTGGCCGGTTTTTGGACTAAGACGTATGTGATGCAGGATGAAGTGGTGCATGTGTGGGGCTAAACCCCATAGAAGACTGGGCCACGTTTAAGGTTCTGACGCCCTGAACCACCGCACCCGCAGTGCTGCCCTAGAGTCGGGACACGGGGGGCCGCATACTTACACCCTGCTTAGCGTTAGGCTACTTCGTTAACACCGCTAGGTATCCATAGCCCAGCCGGACAGGGTGGTGATCGGTTGTCCTTTCTCTTGCAGACCAAAAATCTCCGGAGCGAGCTAGGAAAGAAAGGGAGAGTGTCGCTTACACGTACCTGCACTCGACAATAGGAATGTTTGCTCTTTCCAATGCCCGGTGGTCCTTTTCTTCCGTGTCTTTGACTCTTCTTGATTTCTTGTCTTTTACTGCTCTTCTTTTTCTTCGGTCTCTTGTCTGTTTTTACAGGCCCCTGATTTGTCCCTTCGGCCTTCCTGTGACTGCGATCCTTCTGTGGGATGGTGTACATTTGAAACAGGTGGTTCCAATTTATTGCCCTCAAACACCTGTTTACCGACCCTTCACAGGTGTGAAAAAAAGTTTTTTGCGGTAAATGTGTGGGCAAAGGATTGTGGAAAAGTTTTCTTAACTTTGTTACTTTTCTTCCCATACCTGTACAAGCTTATTCTTTTTCATCCGTTGTGTTTAATGAAGGGATGTAGGAATTATTTGACAACAACATAGTGGTCGTAGTATTTCAATCCACAGAGGAGTGGTAGGGATCAGTTTCCATCATTTCCTCCCCTCAATACCAGAGTCACTGGTATCAAATTTTCCTCTTGTTATTAATACTTTATTTTGTTATAAACCAGGATAACCAATCACCCCCTGTGTACTTTACAATATACAGTGATCCCTCGCTATATCGCGGTTCATCTTTCGCTGCTTCGCGGATTTTTTTTTTTTTACAGTGCCTCTGAATCCTGATTGGCTCAGGGGCTTTACTGTTGTCTAGAAATAAAATATTGACGCTGTACTGTATTGATTTTTCACTTGTCAACAGTTTTCGTTTCTGTACATTCTGCCAACTTTACGTTTGCGCTTGGTCGCTTAGCAACCATGGTGAGAATGGCCACTGAACTTCAGCGCACGGCACAAGAATGGGACCCTTTGATGAGTCGTTCATTGCAGTTCTCAAATATAATTGAAGGTGGCATATCCGTTTATAAAAATCTTCTTGCCCAGAAAAAGAGAGCGCCAACAACTGCCTATAACAATGTTCTTCTCTCGGAGAAAGACTCCTGCGCCTTCTGTAGAAACAGACGCTACAGCGGAGCGGAGCCAGGACGCAGAGGCACAGGGACCGTGAAATACGCGAGTGACAATGTTTCCAATCTTGTACAGTATTACTGTATTAAAATTATTGTTTTAAACAAAGTTTGGTCTTTAAAACAGGTTTTGATGTTTGGTTTCATTCTACTGTTCAGTATTGCATTGTAAAATAAGTTGCTACTTCGCGGATTTCACTTTTCGCGTGTTACTTTTGGAACGCAACTCCCGCGATAAACGAGGGATCACTGTATACAATTCCGTACTCACAAGGACATAACAGAATTATGGGCGTTAATATTAACCATGTTAGAATCATTTCAACCACAAATTACAAACAAATACCAAGAATCCAAACTCCTGTACTTCATCTCACTCCAGACTTCAGGATAACCAGTCCGTTTCTAGGGTCCAAGGAATCCAGAGTTCCCTTTGTTTTTCCTTCCACCTGTCTTTTGATTTTGTTTCCAGGGTTATTATTTCGGTTGTGACAACAATCCTGGGCGTCGTTCGTTGAGCCCCACCGGGTAATAACTATGGAGCTTGTGAATCCAGTACTTCTCCCTTCTCCTTCTCTGTACTGTCGTCCAGTTCGGATTGTGTTCTAGTGGATAGCCGGTGAAATTTCTAATCCCGTGGTCCTGAAAATGAGTGATTAAATGCGATTTCTGTTCAATTTCTGTTCCCAGTTCTTCCTGATTGTATATTTATGTTGGGTGAGTCTGGTGTTTAAACCGTTACCCGTCTCCCCTACATAGAGTTTCCCACATTTGGTACATTTGATAATGTAAACACAATTAGTCTGTGTTTGCGGGATATGGTTTGGTAACTTAAATCCATGTTTCGTAACTGGGTCCTTTATTGATGTGTATTTTCGGATACTGGTGCCCCATCCTGGTTTTTTCCGGCAATTTTGCCCGTACCAAAAGTTGTTTTAAGGTCGGGTTACCCCTGTAGGCTGGGATCACCCGAAATGTTCTATCCAACATTGTGCCTTTCAGAATTCTCTCGAAATTTCTCTGTAATGTATGGGTTGCCTGTTTTCCCGAAGGTAGAGTAAGTAACCACTAGAGGGACTCCGTGTTTCCTTTGTGTTTTCTCCTGTGTTGAAGTCCGATCCAGGGATTTATTAATTTCCCGGAGGAAACCCCTCGAGTAACCTCTCTTTCTGAGGGCTGCAAAAAGTACCTTCCTCGCATCCTCACAGTCCTGCTTCCGTGTACAGATGCGGGAGTACTGTAGCAGCTGTGATTTCACAATCCCCCTAAACACATGTTTCGGGTGAAAACTTTTTTTGTGGAGAAGTGAATGGGAGTCCGTTGGTTTGAAATACATCTTCGTGTCCAATATTCCCGTCTCCCAGAAGTTCGGGCCCTTGAAGGTCGTTGTATCAAGGAAGTTTATTTCTGTGTCGTGTGTGGTCACCTCTACTTTGATTGACACGTGGTGTTCATTCATAATCTTTACCAAGTCCTTCCTCGAATATGTCCAGACCCCCCAGATATATCAGGGGCAGTTGCTTGCACTTTTAAAAAACTTCCTCCCCCCATTCTGCCATGTATATATTTGCATACACTGGTGCAAATCGTTTCCCCATTGTCGTTCCCTTGACCTGTAAATAAAACTTGTTCTGAAAGACAAAAATCATTCCTTGTGAGACTAATTTCTAAAAGTCTGAAAAGGACGTCATCCGGTCGGTTTGGGTCCGGGTGATGTGCTAGTATTTTCCGGATGGCCCCCATCCCCCGTGGGATTTCAATATTTGTGTATAAACTGCACACATCCATCGTAAAAAGAAAACAAGGTTCCTTCAGTGTCAGTGCTCTAATTTTGGACAAGAAGTGCTGAGTGTTCTTTATGTAGCTAGGATGTTGTGTTGACAGGGGGGTTAAATAGTGCTCCAAGTACTCCGCTTTCCCATAACTTTCACTACCACAATCTGACACTATAGGTCGGCCAGGTGGGATGCGATCAGGGATCGTCCACTTAATCCTCGGTTTATGTATTTTTGGAAGGAGGTAAAAATATCTGGGGCGCGGTGGTTTCGGTCCCGTAAGTACTTTTGCTGATCCTTTGTTATAATTTTTGATTTGTACAGTGCCTCAAGTTCCGCTGCAATCATTTCCGCCGTTTCCTTGTATATTGGTTTTGTTAGTTGAATGTAATAGTGACTGTCCTGAAGTTGGCGTAGTGCCTCCATAACATAATCCGGTCGATCCATTAACACTATACTACTCCCCTTATCTGCAGGCTTAATGATTATTTCATGATTTTTCCTCAGTTCCTAGAGGGCCTGTACCTCTTCAGGCGGTAGATTCGGACTCTCGGGCCTGTATTTTAAGTTATTGAGTGCTCTTCCATCTTCGCTTATTAATTTTAGTAGCGGTGATTGAAGTTGGGAGACGTCTGGTTCCCACGTGGAGATTCCCGTGAAGGTCTTATCCCCCCGTGGGGGTTGTGGGCCAAAATAAGCGTTCAGTTTGAGTCGTCTATGATACCTGTAGAGATCCATCGCCATTACCCGTCGTGTAGTCCTCGAGGCTGTTGTAGTTGGAACAAATGAGAGTCCCCTGTTCAGTAGTGATAATTGTCGTTGGGGTCAGTTGAAAATGTGTAGACAGGTTTATGACCTCCTTATTTGTGGTAGAGGCTCCCCCGACCCCCTGGCTCTCCTTTATCCTAAAAAACTCCTCCAGTGTTTCCACATGTTGTCCGCCGTCTCCGGTGTCCAGTGTATCCTGTCTGTCGTGGTACTAAATTTTGTTTTTTCCAATCGTGGAATGAATGCGTCGTAGGTTTTGATTAGTTCATTAATGTGTTTCAAGTTGTGCTGTGTTGGTGTGGGTAAGGTGTTGCTGAAAATAATCAATGGTATGGTGGTGTCCCGTTCCTAAGTAACTGCACTGCATGTGAAAATTTTGCCCCCGGGAAGCTGTCTACCTGCATACGGGGATCCCATATTTTCGGGAACTTCGAGAGGTTGGAGTCCCCTATAATCATTATTTGGCGTTGTGGTTTTAGGGCCCAACTCTGGTCCCCCTCCCCTCGGTGCGAGTGGCATGTGTGTAAGGGGAGGCATGGTGATGCTTTCCAAAATCTGGCTTTCACGGGTCGGGGGTTTTGATCATCCTTGTTCCCTTCTTCCTCCTCCTCCCCCTCCCTATCTCGTTTCGACCTTAGTTCTGCCGGGCCCATTGTCTGTGTCTCCCTGCCGCCCACCCAGTTCCTCCCGAGGCACGGGCTGGGATAGGTTTAAAGAGTTTGGCTTTCCCCTAGGGCGAAGCAATGCACAGGCCATCCAAGGAGGTCCCAGGCAGAGACCCCCATCTTCATAAGTTAAATATCCACCACCCTAAGTTGGTGGGGTTTCAAAAAATTAGGCTCTCTGGCCTTAGCTGTGATCAGCAGAGCGCTACGTTTCGGCCTTTGTTGGCTTTCTTCAGGCAAGATGATCAAAAAATAATTATGTTGGCCTTTGGGCCTTAACATAAGATTATCCCCTGCTTTTTCCCTTTCCCACCTCCTAATTATAATCTTTGTGTTTCTGTCTTTGTTCACTTCTCCAATTGATTTCCCCTCTATGTTGCCCTGTTGTCCCTTCAGTGACTATTTCCCATCTGAGTTATTCAGGTTTCTCTTTCCCTTTTAAATACTCCTCTTACTTTGTCCCTGTGTTTTTTAGTTTTCAACTTAAATTTCCCTTCCCTTTTTTAATTTTTATGTGTCTTCCTTTCTTTTGAATTGCCCCTCTTCCTTTTATTCTGAACCTTTCTCACCCTCTGTTTCTTCACTCCATATTTTCCTTGATACTCTTCCTTAACCCAATTTCTCCCTCTCCTCCCTTTTGCCTCCCAATACCTATGCCTTCCCCTTAGCCTTGTTGGGCTATGTGGCACTGTACTTGTCTTTAGTTTTCTCCCCCTTAGTCATTTGGGCTCCTCCTCGTTGGGGCTTAATTTATACTGGGCCTACTTTGGTGTGGGTTAGACAAACAGGTTAAATGCAGCGGGCACTAGCTTGGGTTAGGTATGGGGACATCGGTTAGGGTTAGAATAAATGGGTTAGGATTAGAGTAGGACCATGGGCCATCTAGAATTTAGTATCAGATAGGGAGAGGGTTGAATAATGAGGATTAGTTAGGGTTAGGGATTGAGGTTAGGTCCTAGAGCCTCTGCTGGCATCCTTATGGGGCCAACATAAAGGAAAGAGTGTAAATATGTGACAACATGTAAATGAGCAGTGACCTTTTGAGGGTTAGGGTGCACATTATCCAATCATTATTTCAACATTGCAATGACAACTCGATTTTCCATTACAAACATCATGTCCTACCCCCACCCCGAGCAAAGGATATAGCAGTGGGTGATGGGAAAGAAGGAGGGATGGGTGCACAGATGTATATTTAGACACGTGTGCACATTTGTACGTGTATCAATGGCCTTAAAATCATCTTGGAAGAAGGATCTTGGCTGCGGGGTGGGGGACATGTTGTGGATTTAAAAAGGTGGTATATTTGTAACTTTAGGATTATTTTTGGAACTATTCTTGGTAGCAATGACAAATCTAAAACACTGAAAAACAAATTCATATCAAAAAGTATCCATTTTTAGTTTGGGTAGAATTTTGATCAAAAAGAAAAGGAAAACACACAGGATTAACTTTTATGTACAATTGGGACTCCAACTTTGACTAAATTTTAACTTGTATTTCAGACTAATATAAAAAGGCACAAATGGGTAGAGTAAAACCTGTAGGTATTTTGGGTGATTTAAGTATTGTTTCCTTGCTCAGGACTATCTCTTCATTTTGGTTTATTACCAATCTGGGTAAATGGGTGAGGACAATATGCACAATTGGTGCTTTGGCATTAATAGCATTCATTTTCTTTTTGCACTAAACTATAAACGATAGCGTATATTGAGTTTTAGAATATTTTCTTCTATGTTTTTCATTGAAGATGGCTCCTTTTATGGCTAAAATTGGATCAGGGTCAAATTTGGTGCTGTTCCATTTTCAAATGTGGAATGTTGAGCAATGAGCAAACAGATCCTTTGATCTTTGACACATGCATGTCTCATGGATCAGGCAGACGGTGGCCCTGAGGGGACATCTCCAGCTGTCCAACTCAGGGGAACAGGAAAGTCTGCTTTTACAGGAAAATCTGGATGTAATCTTACTGTATATTCAACACATGTATGAAAAGTACCATATAAATAAAGATTGAATTGAATATGTTCATATATCCTCTTTCATGTTATTAAGTCATGTGTTCATATTTCCTTTCATATATTAAGTCATATGCTCATACATCCTCTTTCATATGTTATTAAGTCACATGTTCATATATCCTCTTTCATATATTAAGTCACATGTTCATATTTCCTTTCATATATTATCAAGTCATATGTTCATACATCCTCTTTCATATGTTATTAAGTCACATGTTCATATATCCTGATGTTCATCTGTTCAACAAAGGGACAACAGGATGTGTTTGTCTTGAACATCAAATATCTTCAACACACAAACACACTCAGATGTTTTCCATTTTTTAAATCTCAGCCGGTTGTCACCTGGTTCTGCAGCCCTAATGTAGATATAGTTTGGAGAAGCAGAATATATCTGATTCAGAGTTAAAGTGATGTGGAGTAAATGGTGCGTTTACCTACTTCACAATAAGTGGAACGGACGTGGATGTTTCTGGAGCCTTTGAGAGATCAAGAGTAGGAAGACAGACTGAGCGAGCAGCACCGAGATGGACAGTGTCAATTTCTCACCACCCACACACACATTTTTATTATCCTTTTTAAAATATATTCAGAAATCTGTTGGGGAGCTAATTTATGTTTCTCAATTAATGGCGACCCCTCAGCTCCACCCACTACCGATGTTGTGACGGGTATGGTATGGACCCAAGTGCAGTACAAAACAGGCAATGAACTGATGATCAGTTAACAGGTTTATTAACTGTAATCTGGCAAACAAAGAACAGTTCGAGGGCGGGGCAGTGGACCTGGTCGAGGCAGGCAGAACAGGCAGGTCGTACACAGGCAGGGTCGATACCGGGAAGACAGGCAGGTAAACACTGGAAGGTCGTGCATAGCAGAGACAATCTGGCACCGAGTGAGTGTGAGGCTGGAGAATATATACTGGTAGGTGAACTGATTGATGAGTGAGGGCAGGTGTGTGATCAGAGGGTGAGAGCGGGTGTGTGATCAGAGGGTGAGGGCAGGTGTGTGATCAGAGGGTGAGGGCAGGTGTGTGATCAGAGGGTGAGGGCAGGTGTGTGATCAGAGGGTGAGGGCAGGTGTGTGATCAGAGGGTGAGGGCAGGTGTGTGATCAGAGGGTGAGGGCAGGTGTGTGATCAGAGGGTGAGGGCAGGTGTGTGATCAGAGGGTGAGGGCAGGTGTGTGATCAGTGACAGAGGGCAGGTGTGGTGATCAGTGACAGAGAGCGGGTGTGTGATCAGTGACAGAGAGCAGGTGTGTGATCAGTGACTGAGAGCGGGTGTGCGATCAGTGACTGAGGGAGGGTGTGCGATCAGCGAGTGAGGGCGGGTGTGTGATCAGAGGGTGAGGGCAGGTGTGTGATCAGAGACTGAGGGCAGGTGTGTGATCAGAGGGTGAGGGCGGGTGTGTGATCAGAGGGTGAGGGCGGGTGTGTGATCAGAGGGTGAGGGCGGGTGTGTGATCAGAGGGTGAGGTGTGAGCAGTGCTGAGTCCATGGGCTGGAGCAGAGTGTGACAGATGTTTGCTGCTTTATTAGCTGTGTTGTCCCGTGCTGCCTGATATTCAGCTATAATGTCTGATTCTTTGGGTGCTGTTGAAGGTTAACTCAGTTCATGTAGTTGTGATTCTGAAAAGGTCCCAGACTGTTCATCTGCCTGACGCTGGCTTCAGGACGTTCTGGGACTCTGCACTGACTGTCTGGGGGCAGGTAGTAGACCAGCGAGGCCAGGAAGGAGATGAGCACGCAGGGGATGATGATGTTGACCACGTAGAAGAGAGGTTTGATGACCAGGTAGAAGGTGATGTCCTGATGCTTGTTGCTCTCCATGCAACTGAGTCAAGATTTGATAGCTTGACTGATTCTTCCAGTTTTTGATCAAACCCCCATCTGCTGATTCCAGGAGATCTTTAAAGGATCTCAGAGCTTCAGATTTATGAAGCCTGCTCAGCCCCCGGCAGCGCTGATGAAACCATTTCATTCCTTCAAAAAAGCAGAACATGAAGCTCCAGAAAAGGTTTTTGGATCAAGTTTCCAACAGAACGAGGACAAGTGGGTAAAAGCGCCACTTTAAAGCCTCCAGGCCTCAGAAAACATCCACCTTTAGGATGCCTGACTTTAGAGGATCGTCGGTTCGCTCCAAGCACAAGAACAAACATGTTTAACCTCAGTCCAAGAACATCTGACCTGAAATGATCAAAACCCTTCAGCGTAAAAAAAAGATGGTGGAGAGAAAGCTGCTGGGAGGTTCTCAGAAGAGAAGTGGCATTAAAGCCAGCTGGAAGAGTCCAGCCTGCTTCCTGCTCCTCCAAACAGGCGTCTCCACACCAACACTGAGGAACACGGGCTTCTGTTCTTCCTTCTTCTCTTCTGACTATTGTGTGTTTGATGAATGCAGCATCCACTCACTGTCCCCCCCCCCTCATTTACACTGCTCCTGGTTTCATAATGCTCCTCAGACAGATGCAACCAGAGACACTGATGCCGTCAGACAATAAACCTGAGTGTTTTGTGTCCGGTTATTAACATGTTCCATGCTTTTCCTTCTGCAACAGTTCATCACACCTGCTCAGGGAAACCTCGGTGTAAAGGAGGTGAAGCCGTGCCTCAGTGACTCTACTTTGCTGTTTTAGAAACTAACAGTTATTAGACTTCTCTATAGGACTAGGTGTTAGAGTCCCGACCTAATCATGGCAAGTGAAAAAGACTTGGATGGAGCAGGATTGGCACTCATGATTCTGTGGTGTCACCAGCTCGACACATCATCAGTTGTGTGCCTTGGCATCATTAGGTGTTTCAGCCATTTAACACAAGACACCCTCCACCAAGGTTGGCCCACCACAGGCTGATCAAACCTGGGTGTGTGTGTTGCACAATGGCACCACATGATCACTTGGCCGCCCACGATATGTTTCAACCACAGCCAGTGACTGCTTTGCTCTGCTGTGGCAGCGAGCTCTTTTACTGCCCTCCGTTGGGCCTGCCCTCTGATGCCCATTTCCTTCAGGAGCTTTGTGGTGGTTCTGGAACCAAAGCCTCTGCAGCCTACCTCCACAGGCCACACTTTTACACTCCAGCCCCGCCCCTCTGCTTCAGCTGCTAGGTTCGCATAACGTAGTCTCTTCCGTTCGTATGCCTCCCCGATTGCCTCCTCCCATGGGACAGTGAGCTCCACGATGAAAACGCGCCGACAGGATTTGGACCATAGGACCAGGTCTGGGCGCAAGTTGGTAACTGCGACTTCAGATGGAAAAATAAGCCTCTGGCTGAGGTCCACCCGCATTTCCCAGTCTCGGGCCACGGTGAGTGCGCCGGCCTCCGGAGGAGCTGGCTTACTCCCTCGTTTCTCCCCTCCCCGAACGAAGGACATTTTCCATGGGGCAACAGGTTGGGAATTTGGAGGCATGGAATTGATTAGATGAATATACAGTGTGCACGTACACGCACACGTGTGTATAAACACTTAATACACGCGTGTGCGTGGATGTAGACTTTTTAGTACTTTGGGTTCATAGACTTTTTAGTATTTTGCAGATACGTGTCTGTATATAAACCAGATCCTCCTGTAATAAAGAACTAAAGGCTGACTGTTGTCACGTGACCTGTCTCCGTCTGTGTCCCATGATGGAACCTGCCTGGAACATCTGGTCCACAGAAAAAGCAAAACAGCTCACAGAACTGGTTCAGTTTAGACCCAAAAATGACAATAAATAATGAAAATGTGTGACGCAGTAGAAAAATGGACAAACTTTCTATTGGTCATTGACAGTTTCACTCATCGTCATCAGAATTCATCAAAAATATTCAAACCAACAAACTACACACAGAACCACAGAGTTAGAGCTTAAAGGGAGCGACAGGTGAAGATTTAAAGCTCAACGCAGCTGAAGAAGTTCCAAAAAGGAGAAATATCATGTGGTGCTTTACCGCCACCCGGTGGACACGCGTGGAACTGCAGACAATAGTTAAACGCGCTCCGACACATTCTGACCTCTGCTGCTCCTCCTGGACTCCAGGGCTGCAGAAATATGCTGCTTTTACAAGTCTTTCAAATCTGTCAAGCATCATAAATCTTATTTATTTATTTAACTAAGTTGGTCAGTTTTAATTTAAATGCAAAAACATATTTATGGCATTAAAATAGCAAAACAACTTTGGACCCTCCCAGAATGCTTTTATAGTAGTGGGATATTAATCAACAGCATAAAGTTGTTCATTAACAGAGGAAAAAGGAAAGGTAAAAGTTTTCCGTTCAGACTGAGCAGGAAGACTGAAGACCGACAAGGTGAGTGGAAACGAAGAGCATTATTGAAAAGAATTGACAGTTGTGTTTGGAGATAAAATCAAGATTTTTGTGACTATTGAAGAGCTGCATAGAGCTGAAGAATTCTTGGCTTAAGAAAATTCAACAAGACTTCATATTTAGTTTTAGTACAAAACATCGTTATACATTATAAATGAATAGGTCTTATTTAACTTTCTGATAGTCTGGCTTTAGTTATAGTTGAATAGTCTTTCTAAGTGAAGTTTAGTTTATTTTTCTGCTCTTTGTTACTGATCCTAAAAGAACTTTAAACCCTCCCAGAACGCTTTAATGGTAGTAATGTATACGCCATGAAGCTGTTGATTAGGTTTTAAAAGTGAAAGTGAAAGTATTCTGTTCAGACGAAGCAGGAAGAGCGACATTTTAGGTGAAAAGCTCTTAGAGTTATTAGAGCTGTTCAACAGTCCAGGTCACAGCTGGATATTTTGATATTACCTGTCAAACAACATCTAATCGTGTGCAAGTTAGCATCTCTCAGCCGGACCAATTTAAGACAATAAACTAAATAACTAAATCCACACAGGATCACAGGACACCAACAGGATTTTGGGTTCATGTTGCACGTTTTCTCACAGTGGTTTATTGTTCTATGTTGTGGAACCACTGTGAAAGAAATGCAGGAGTGGGTGTCATTTCTTTCATCTATTTTGAATAGAGCAGTGATCTTTGAGGACTTGGATTATAGAAATAATTGAAGAGGGGAACAAAGGAGGGAAGTTAAAAAGTCCTGACTAGTATGTTTATGTAGCACCAGATAATTTAGTGGCTGAGCTGAAGACAGTCCTTTCACCATGTTGGCCTGTGGAAAACCAGTGTTGTGGGCCCGATGGACCAGCGTCCCCGTCGTTGCCGGACCACCGTTGGCCACCAGTTGGGTTTTGGGATCAAAGTGGGGGCGTTTCCTGTATCCGGTTCTCCTCACGGATCCATGACTCCAACATGTTGCTGCAAGTGCAGAGACGTTTGCTCTGGAAAGAACTTTAGAGCACATTCAGTGCTGCAGGATGAGGGGCTGGAAAAGGTGCCAGTTCTTTTCTCACTGCAGGGAACAGTTAGAAAAAGCAGCTTAAACTCTGAAAACATGAAAATGATACAGAGACATCATTGATTTATTGATTCAGTTGTTATTCAGAATGGATTAGAAATGTTCCTGTTTGATAAAAATGCAGTGAATTGGGATTATTGAACTCCAACCTCTCCAGATTATTTACCTTCATCACAGTCTCATCACTATTTCTGATGTTTCCTCAGGATGGACGAGGACAGAGCAGAGTCCACAGTGCCCAGCTGTGTGTCCCTGAAGAGTGACCGGTCCAAAGATGATGTGTTTAACTTCAGAAGTTCAGAGGAAATGTAAGAAAACTAAAGCGTGATGATGTGTTTGTGTGGCAGCTGTTAGTCACATTAACAGCAGCAGGTTGTGAGTTTATTATTGGAGATGTTTAACACTTAAACCTCAGACAGTCATATAGTTACAGACTTAATGTGAATATTGTTGATTAGAAACAAGAATCAGGTTTAAACTGAAAGATGAATTCAGACATAAATGCTGGAACAATATTGAGTCTTGATCAGGTTCTTTCATCCTATAAATCAAAGGACTAATAGAGATGTGTTTCATAGTGAGAGGGGGGAGCACATCCTATCAAACTGGGACCAGGCAGCTCCACCAGGAGAGTCCTCTTGTTCACAATCTGGAAGCAGATCTGGAGATGCTGAAATGAAGCCCAAACAAAGTAAAACTGTTCAATATGAGATTTAATTTGTGATGTCATGAATTTGTAGTTGTGTTGATGATTTATTATAGATGGAAATCATTGGTTTACTTATGTTCAGGAAGTGATCTGCAGGAGGTGATAGAAGGTCATAAGATGAGTCTGAAGAGAAGATGTGAACATGTGACTGAAGGAACTCATGAAGCAGGAAGTGGAACCCTGCTGAACAAGATCTACACTGAGCTCTACATCACTGAGGGACAAAGTGAGGAGGTGGACACACAACATGAGGTGAGACAGCTTGAGAGAACCTCCAAGAAGAACATCCAGGACACTCCAATCAAGTGCCAGGACATCTTCAAAGTCTTATCTGAGCAACAGAGACACATCAGAGTGGTTCTGACCAACGGTGTCGCCGGCGTTGGAAAAACCTTCTCAGTGCAGAAGTTCAGTCTGGACTGGGCAGAAGGTTTGGAGAACCAAGACATCAGTCTGGTGCTTCCGCTCTCATGGAGGGAGCTGAACTTGATCAGAGATGAGCAGCACAGTCTTCTCTCACTGCTTCATGTTTTCCATCCAACATTACAGAAGATCAGAGCAGAAGATCTGACTGTCTGGAAACTTCTGTTCATCTTTGATGGCCTGGATGAAAGCAGATTTTCACTGGGTTTCAACAAGCATCAGCTCATCTCTGATGTCACACAAGTATCGTCCGTTGGCGTGCTCCTGGTGAACCTCATCCAGGGGAACCTGCTTCCCTCAGCTCTCATCTGGATCACCTCCAGACCTGCAGCAGCCCATCAGATTCCTCCCTCGTGTGTTGACAGGATCACAGAAGTACGAGGCTTCACTGACTCCCAGAAGGAGGAGTACTTCAGGAGGAGGTTCAGTGATGAAGATCTGTCCAAGAGAATCATCTCACACATCAAGGCCTCCAGGAGCCTCCACATCATGTGTCTGATCCCAGTTTTCTGCTGGATCACTGCTATAGTTCTGGAGGACATGATGACCAGAGACCAGAGAGGAGAGCTGCCCCAAACCCTGACTGACCTCTACTCACACTTCCTGAGGGTTCAGATAAAGAGGAAGAAGCAGAAGTATGGAGGAAAGCAGAGACCAGAGGAATTGACCGAGGCTGATAAAAAACTCTTTCTGAAGTTGGGTCGGCTGGCGTTTGAACATCTGGAGAAAGGAAACATCATGTTCTACTCAGAAGACCTGGAGCGATGTGGACTGGACGTCTCCGAGGTGTCGGTGTACTCAGGAGTTTGTACAGAGATCTTCAAGAGAGAGAGTGTGATCTTCCAGAAATCAGTCTACTGCTTTGTTCATCTGAGCATTCAGGAGTTTCTGGCTGCCGTCTACATGTTCCACCGTTACACCAGGAAAGACAGAGCGGTTATAAATCAGTTCCTAAAATATTCTGAACCAGTCACATCTCTTGATGACTTCCTCAGGAGAGCACTAATGAAATCTCTCAAAAGTGAAAATGGCCACCTGGACTTGTTTGTTCGCTTCCTTCATGGTCTCTCTCTGGAGTCCAATCAGAGGATCTTGGGTGGACTGTTGGATCAGAGGAACAGCCACCCAGGAACCATCCAGAAGGTCCTCAACAACCTGAAGGAGGACAACAGTGATGAAATCTCCCCAGACAGAAGCATCAACATCTTCCACTGTCTGATGGAGATGAAGGATCAGTCAGTCCATCAGGAGATCCAAGAGTTCCTGAAGTCAGGGGAGATATCAGAGAGGAGACTGTCAGAGATCCACTGTTCAGCTCTGGCCTACCTGCTGCAGATGTCAGAGGAGGTTCTGGATGAGCTGGACCTGCAGCAGTACAACACCTCAGTGGAGGGACGACGTCGCCTGATTCCAGCTGTGAGGAACTGCAGGAAGTTCAAGTAAGTACAGATTTTTGGGGCCGGACATCGGCGTTTAAATCAAGCGAGTGGATCATGTCAGGTAGCAATACCCCCTCCAGTGGTCATTCCTTCAATTCTTTATCTCCATTGCAGCGTCCATAAATTAAAAACAACAACAATTCATCCAGAAATGTTCAACACTGGCTGGATATAAGGTCAAAGGTCAATCCAGACAAACCAACATGAGGCAGGAATAATAGGAGCCACAAGTTAACTGACTATCATGAAATGACTGTCATGTCATTAAATCACTTTTGTTTGTTTGTATACATCGTATTCAAACAACAGAAAAACACATTTTAACTAATGACACGTGACTATTTTGCTTCATTTGTTCAACGTAAAAACATCCGCCTCGTTGGTTTAAATGGGTGTTTTAGGTCTTTGTGGCGGTTCTGTTTGGAGCCTTTATGTGACCCACAAAGTTGTTTGACCCTTTCCACACCCGTTAGGTGGCAACTTCATCACTAGCAACAAAAGGTGCAGTGAAAATGATTTGAAGGAAACAGGCAGATAGAACAGAAGCTGAGGGCAATCGATGCAACTAGAGACACTGATGTCATCGATCGGATCGCTGAATTAAGACTTGACGCACCATCGTACAAATTGGATGAAATGCAAAATATCCAAAGAGCCGATAGACAGATAAAAAGATGCACGTTTCTTTAAACCATTTGCTATAATCATTTTAAATATTGAGTAATTATGAGCTGTTCTAAAATAAGACAAATGTTGAGAATAATTCAGTTGCATTTCAGATCTGATGGTCGTTCAAACTGCTGCTCTACGGTGTTGAATTTAGCTTTTCCAGGAAATGAGCTACATTTGTGTTGAGGTAGATTCTCAGATAAGTTGATGAGAAATCCCAAAGTTTGACTCACTATTTTTGTTTCATGCACAACAGACTGTCTGGTCGTGTTCTTTCAACGAGTCATTGGGAAGTTGTGGCCTCAGCAATGACGTCAAACCCTTCTCATCTACGGGAGCTGAGCTTAAGCGAGAACCATAACCTGACAGATGCCGGAGTAAAGTTACTGTCTTCTGCAATGATGCATCCAAACTGCAGACTGGAGACGCTCAGGTCAGGAGGCCTCTGTTGGTCTTTTCTAAATTTCTTTACATTTTCTGCTTTTCTCTTCATTTTCAGATTTAGAAATGTGTTTTTATTTGCCCCATTTATTCCTTTTCCAGGCTGGAGTGCTGCAGGTTATCAGAGATCAGCTGTGACTCTCTGGCCTCGGTGCTGAGGTCCAATCCCTCCCATCTGAGGGTTCTGGACCTGAGTTGGAACCAGCTGAAGGATCCAGCAGTGAAGCTGCTCTGTGGTTTTCTCCAGGATCCTCTCTGTGAGCTGGAGACTCTCAGGTCAGTCAGAGATGATCCAGTACTTTTCCAGGTGTAACTAGTTAGACAATAAATGTTTCCATGTTTGATCTTTGTTATAAACGTAGTGTTACAGTTCTCAGAAAAAAGACCACACAGGACAGATTTGCAGTATTAAATTGGTTGTGGAAATCTGTCCCATGTGAGGATGGTCATCAATGACTAGAAAGGAAGTATCAGTTGTAGATTTGTCTTGTTTTATTTTAGGCTGGCCACAAAACCGCCCAAACATTCAGACCAATCAAAAATGGTTCTTCCTGTCTTTTAAAGATCAGAAGGAAAACTAGAAACCCCAAAAAGAAAGCTGCTGCAGTGTGCCATGCCCCTTCTCTCCTGAGAAAAGCCATCCCAAAAAAGAGAAAAGCCCAAGTGTGAAGTGAGCACCCTGTTAAACCTTGGTACCGAAAGCCTGCAGTCATTCTCATCTTAGGTGGCTTCATTCCAGCCAGAAGCCCAAACCTGCCTCCCTCTTAAAGGGGCAGCAGGTCAGTCCAACCACAGAAACCTTCATGAAGATCTGAAGCTTTCAGCATCCACAATTGTTGCACCTCACTTCCATTGGAGTCCAAATCAGAAGTCAACAAGTTGATTCTCCACCGATTCTACACAATGCAACCATTTTAAAAAGGTTTCCATCCATACGTTTTCACACATTTTTATATAAATCTGTTTGTTCATCGCCTCCTTCTGTTGTAATGGTCATTAAAGAAAATGACCTTATTGGAGTTTTTCTCCTCACAAATATGACTTTCTATGAACGATGCAATAAATGCAGCTGCAATCTAAGACAATATGGAAGTATGTGTATATAATAGTAGTGGAAGTAGCTCATAAAATAATACATTTGCTCTTCTCATCTCTCTATGTTATTAAGGAAAACCTGCTCTTAGTCAACAACATCTAAGACATCAACCAAAAATCCTAATTTTCTACAATCTAATATAAAACAGTAGAGAAGACTCTTTCTGCAGAGACACTGGTGGCAGGAATGCAGAAGTATCACCTGCTCAACTTGGAAGGTGGAGCAGAAACCACCAGCTGAGAAGGTCCTCAGCGAGAGGAAGTGGTGGAGAACCATGAAACTTGCTAAGCTCCACCTCAGCTCCAGAGACGGGCTGAGCTGGAGCTGTGGCACCAGGTATCGCCCAGAAGAGCCTCCAACAAACAAGCTCTTCTCTTGGGAGGAGAGGGCTTTGAATCTCAGCTCAGTGTGCTTGTCTCTAGTAGGTGGCAGCTGCACCTTTTCCTGAGGTCCTTGTTGATGCCCTGAGGGGAATTGATGCTCCTGCAATGTTTTCTGGCAGCATTGAGCTTGCAGTGGGGCAATCAAACACACTGTGGGGGGGCTCTCTTTCCTTCTCTCATCTGGAGAACAAGTGACACCAGCTGCCAATCATTGTTGGAGAAATGTGCAGTCAGGGGAACTATGCGTCCAGACTATAGCCACCCTTCCAGCATCCAGCAGTGTCTAAAACCTTTGATTTGGTTTCACCAGAGAGTGTAGGGATTGCAGGGTCGCTGCAGCATCGCCCACAAGCTGTCAGGAGTGGGTCGCTTTGTCCCAACTCCTGACAAGAGTTGAGTGCTATTGAGAAATGTGGTTTCACAAACTTGGAAGGTATTTTGACCTACACACTTTACATACGGTGTAGATCTTGTCCAACCGCCCTGAAAGAACCCAAAATAGGAACATACGGCAGATAAGCCGGTGCAGGACCAGAGGTTTGTTGCTTGGAAGCTGTGTTTTGCTCTGGTACATGTTGATCTTTATTTGTCTTCTCTCAAAATAATTGTTATTTTAGCCTAAGTCACTGCAGTTTATCGGAGATCAGCTGTGACTCTCTGGCCTTGGCGCTGAGGTCCAATCCCTCCCATCTCAGAGAACTGGAGTTAGGGTTAGTGTTAGGGTTAACATTAGGGTTAGGGTTAGGGTTGGAGCTAGGGTTAGGGTTAGCATTAGGGTTAGGGTTAGGGTTATCATTAGGGTTAGGGTTAGCATTAGGGTTACGGTTAGTGTTAGAGTTAGGGTTAGCATTAGGGTTAGGGTTAGGGTTGGAGTTAGGGTTAGCATTAGGGTTACGGTTAGTGTTAGAGTTAGGGTTAACATTAGGGTTAGGGTTAGGGTTGGAGCTAGGGTTAGGGTTAGCATTAGGGTTAGGGTTAGGGTTGGAGTTAGGGTTAGCATTAGGGTTAGGGTTAGGGTTGGAGTTAGGGTTAGCATTAGGGTTCGGGTTAGCATTAGGGTTAGGGTTAGGGTTGGAGTTCGGGTTAGCATTAGCATTCGGGTTAGCATTAGGGTTAGGGTTGGAGTTAGGGTTAGAGGTCTAATGTGCATGTGTGTGTGTCTGTGTGTGAGTGAGTGTGAGAATGAGTGAGAGAGTGTGAGATTGAGTGAGTGTGTAAGTGAATGAGTTCCTAAAGTACACACGCGCACACACGCGCACTTACGCGCGCACACGCGCACATTCGCGCACACTCGAACGTAATGTTTTTTAACGTAGTGTGAGTGTCTGTGTGTGAGTGAGTGTGAGATTGAGTGAGTGTGTAAGTGACTGAGTTCCTTAAACACACACGCGCACTTACGCGCACACGTGCGCACTTACGCGCACATAAGCGGACATGTGCGCACACTCGAACGTAATGTTTTTTTTAACGTAATATTTGGAAAGGAATATTGTGCATGTGTGTGTGTCTGTGTGTGAGATTGAGTGAGTGTGTAAGTGACTGAGTTCCTTAAACACACACGCGCACACACGCGCACACGTGCGCACTTACGCGCACATTCGCGCACACTCGAACGTAATGTTTTTTAACGTAATATTTAGAAAGGTCTAATGTGCATGTGTGTGTGTCTGTGTGTGAGTGAGTGTGAGATTGAGTGAATGTGTAAGTAACTAAGTTCTGCAAGCACACACGCGCACTTACGCGCACATAAGCGCACATGCGCGCATAGTTGCACGTAATGTTTTTTTTTTTTATACAAACTTTCTTTATTGATGTTTTTCACAGATAGGGAATCAAAAACATTGGTATAGCAGTGTAACAAATTTCCAATAGTAAGGGTTAGGGTTAGTCAGGTTCTGCTACAATGGTCAGAGAGTCGATGTGCGTGATGAAGGGCTGCCATATCTTATAAAAACTGCTCAGGGACCCTTTGAGGGAGAACCTCATTTTCTCCAGTGTAAGACACTGCAGCACATCCTGAATCCATTTATTATGGGTTGGGGGGGAAACGTGGGACCATTTTAAAAGAATAAGTCTTCGGGCAAGCAATGTAGTGAATGCAATGATCTTATTTGTGGACTTAGGCACAGTGTGTGGCGAGTATAATCCAAAGAGGGCAGTGAGAGGTTCGAACAGGATGGTTTGACCTGTTATTTTACTAATTGTTTCAAATATTGCTGTCCAGAATTCAGATAATTTAGGGCACGACAAAAGCATATGAACGAGATCGGCAGGGGCTTGCCCACATCTGTTGCATGAATCTGTTCTGTCAGGATAGATTTTGGCCAGCTTGGCATTAGTGAGATAGGCTCTATGCAAAATTTTACATTGTAGAAGGCTATGCCTCGCACAAATAGAGGACGAGTGGATATTTTTTAATATCTTTTCCCATTGCTCATCATGCAAGGGAGCTCCAAGGTCCTGGCCCCAAGCGGCTCTTAGCGAAGTCAGTTGATGGGGAGACAGAGTATAAATTTGCTTGTATGTGATCCCTATGAGTCCTTTCTTCCTGGTGTTAAGGGTTAAGAATTGGTCAATAAGAGAGTTCGGGGGTCCGTTGGGAAACTGGGGAAAACAAGATTTCACAAAATGTCTTATTTGAAAAAAACGAAAGAGGTGAGAGTTTGGACTTTGCTGCCAAATCGGTAAATGAAGCAAAAACACCATTAATAAAAAGGTCATTAAGCGTTGCTAGGCCCCTCTCAGACCAGGTACGAAAGGCAAGATCAGAGCATGAAGGAGCGAAAAGGTGGTTACGGAATATTGGGGATAAACTTGATTGGGTGTGGAGGCCAAAAGTTTTTCTAAACTGGTTCCAAATCATCAGTGTGTTGGTTACAATTGGATTGGGGCTGACCTGTTTAACTAACAGTGGTAGTTGGGAGCATACTACAGACCAGAGGCAAAAACATGAGGAGGAAATTTCAAGCAGGGCCCATTGTGGGCATTCAGATACAGCTTTACCAGTGTTCCAGTGAAGAAGATTATTGATGTTACAAGCCCAGTAATAATAACGGAAGTCTGGGAGCGCTAAACCTCCCAGGGGTTTAGGAAGGCGGAGAGCTGAGCGACCAATTCGTGCCCGTTTATTGCACCAGAGAAAGGAACTAATCAGCTGGTCAAGTTTTGAAAAGAATGATTTCCTGATAAAGACTGGTATATGTTGGAAAAGATAGAGGAACTGAGGGAGTATTGACATTTTTATTAGGTTGACACGGCCGATCAAAGAGAGGGGGAGAGAGGACCATCTGGCAAGGTCTGATTTGCAACGTTCGATTAATGGGATATAATTTTTGGCAAATAGTTCAGAAAATGATCTTGTCACTAAAATTCCCAAGTATTTAAAACCGTCTGAGGCCTTCCTAAAGGGTAGGAGACCTTGTGGTAAAAGGTCGGCAGCTGAATTAATTGGTATGTAGTCACTTTTTCCAAAATTGAGTTTGTAACCAGAGTATTTGCCAAATTTTTCAAAAATATCTAAAATTACAGGGAGACTGGAGGTAGGGTTGGACATGTACAGTAAAAGATCATCAGCATAAAAAGAGATTTTGTGAAGCTGTCCATGACGAGTTATACCCTCAAACCCGTTCTCGCTACGCAACCATATGGCCAGAGGTTCGACTGCCAGGGCGAACAAAAGCGGGGAAAGGGGGCAACCCTGTCGAGTGCCCCTGTGCAGGGAGAATTGGCGTGATCTAACCCCATTAGTGCTGACAGAGGCAAGGGGAGAAGTAAAAAAGAGGTATTTCCACTCTACGCGGTTGAACGCTTTTTCAGCGTCTAAGGACAAAACTAGTTCAGGAGAGTCAGTAGGGGAAGAGTAGAGAACATTAAGTAATCTGCGTGTGTTTGAGGATGAATGCCTCCCTAAAATAAAGCCAGTCTGGTCAGGATTGATTAGGGCCGAAATTACTCTCTGGAGACGGCTGGCTAAGACTTTCGCCAGTATCTTAAAATCTACATTTAAAAGGGAAATTGGTCTATAACTGCTACATAGAAGTGGATCTTTGTCCTTTTTCAATAGGAGTGTGATTGAAGCCTCTGACATTGTGGGAGGTAGGAGTCCTTTTGCCCGAGCATCATTGAAAACCCTAACTAGAGTTGGGGCAATAGCTTCGGAGTAGGTTTTGTAGAACTCCATAGTGAAACCATCAGGTCCTGGTGACTTATTACTCCGTAGAGAACTTATTGCATCTTTGACCTCAGAGATCGTGATTGGAGCACCTAACTTGGTCGCAGTCGTTGGGTCAAGTTGAGGGTATGCGAGCATGTCGAGAGGGTTTGGGTCATCCCAATCGCATAGAGAGGTTTCGGAAGAGTACAGTTTAGCGTAGTAATCCACAAATGCATTATTAATGGCGATAGGATTGGACGTGATGTTGTCAGGGGCTGACCTGATCCGAGGAATAAGTCTAGAAGCGGCCTCAGTTCGTGCTTGGTAAGCCAGGAGTTTGCCTGCTTTATCACCTTGCTCGAAAAAGCGCTGTTTAGTGTGTAAAAGTTGTTTCTCAATCCGACCGGAGGTTAACAAGTTATATTGTGACTGGAGCTGTACTCGTTTTTTATATAGCACATCTGAGGGGTTAACTGAATACTGGGCATCTAACAGTTGTATTTCATCTGATATTTGTTTCAATTTGGTGCGCTCCTCCCTCCTTTTGACCACGCAAATAAGCTTTAAGAGTCTCCCAAAGCACACCACTACCAATATTCGGCGTATCATTAGTATCGAAGAAGAGCTGAATCTGATTAGTTAGATAGTCTTTGAATTTTGGTTCGGATAATAGGTGGGAGTTGAATCTCCAGGGCTTCGTAGGCAATTTGTCTTGAGAGAGATTAATATTTAAAGTGATCGGAGAGTGATCAGAAATTACTATGCTGTGGTACTCACACGATTGTATGTTGTCTAATAATCTATTATCGAGTAAAAAAAAGTCAATCCGAGAGTAAGACCTGTGGACATGCGAGAAGAAAGAGAAAGCTTTCGTGTGAGGGTACATAGTTCTCCATGGATCAGATAGGCCTAATTGGTCTGCGTGAAACTTTAACATACTGGTTGCTTTAGACAGGCTGGACTGGCTGGTGGAAGATCTATCGAGGTCAAGGTCCTGGACCTGGTTGAAGTCACCTCCAATTATTATGTGATGATCTGCAGCATTTGGGATGTTTGAAAAGATTTTGGACATAAATTTGTCGTCGTCCCATGTTGGAGCATATATTGAGGCCAGGACCACAGGAGTATTTTGTAATTTGCCCTGTACTATGACATAGCGCCCATCTGGGTCGGAAACAACAGAGGAAGATTCAAAGGCAACGTCTTTGTGTACAATAATGGCTGCACCCCTCGCCCTCTCAGAGAACCTAGAGTGAAAAAGGTGACCCATCCAAGGTTTCTTAATGCGAGAGAATTCCAATTTGCGCAGGTGTGTCTCCTGCAGGAAAAATAGGTCCCCTTTAAGATCTTGCAAGTGAGATATTACCTTATTGGCTTTGACATTATTATTCATCCCCTTGACATTCCAGGAGATGAGGCGAATACTCTTATCGTTCATCGACATTGTCTGGTCCTGCTGTCATTCTGCTGAGCCCATGGGGAGAGGGGAGGGGGGGAGGGGGAGAAAAAAAAAAAAAAAAGAAAAGAAAAAAAGGGGGGGGAAACATACACAAAAACCAATCCTCGTAGGAATACAACAATGAGTATCTTCCAGATACAATTGCTTTCTAACTATCCCATTCCCATTGGTCAAAAACATATTGCCCAACTCCTCTCCAAGTAATAAGGACAGGAGAGCATCAACAAAGATGGAGCACAAAGCATTTTGCCTAAACTTGGGTCTAAAAACTAGGCCACAAACCAGGAGGATATATAACACCTTCTTACAAAGCAGCCCTATTGAGTAACAATATGCATACAAACAGTATATAGTGGTAAAGCTGCATGAATCTAAATTAACCCGCAGTGTAAAGAAAGGGGAAAAAAGGAGTAAAAAAGAATGCTGGTATGGTGTTACACCATTGCCTGAGAACCTCTTCCTAATGTTGTTAGCAATGTTATAGTAAAACAGAAATCTTAACACATGAAGCATCAGAAGGAACATTGAAAGAAAAGCGGGCCTATCAGGCCCCAACTTTATAATGGAACTTGGGAGCAAAAAATTAAAACATTACCATCATGAATGTCTACCATTATAAACTTCCAAAGGGAAAATCTGAATATAAATTACAACAGGTGCCTCATACACATTATAAAGATGCTTAACTGGATGTAAACAGAGACCATGGACAAAATCAGCCACCTTTGTCAGTTAAGTATTTGTGCAGTTGGAATTGCACAGTCCACATTTTTCAGTGTTATCAAAGTGCTAAGTGGCCAGTAAATTAGGTACTGTTGCCGTGTGATCGAGGGTCATCTTCAAGTGTTGTCACTGGAGAGGTATTCTTTAGCCTTTACAGCCGATGAAAGCAGGATCCTTTCCCCGTTGTTTGTGGTGATGTACAGCTTCGCAGGGTAGCGAAGACTGGGTTTCAGGCCACGCTTGTAGAGGAGGGCCATGACTTCTCGGTATGCAGCCCGTTGTGCCATCACCTCGGGGGAGAAGTCCTCGAAGATTGCCACGGGGCTCTCCAGATATCGCAGGTCGGACCTCAGAGAAGAAATGGGGTACTTCTTGTCAAAGTGACAGGTTGACCTTTCCCTGAACCCGCCCACATCTGTCCCCCCCCCCCCCCACCTCCCTTTCCCGCCTCCCGCCATTCTCCCTCCCGCCTTTTTAAAAAAAGGAAGGGCAGCAGTTACAAAACAGTTTTGCCATAGTCCTGGCATAGCCATCTGTGGACAACATGAGTAGTTCTACATCCGTGATTGGTGAGACTCAACAACCCCTGATCCGCCTTTGCCCGACGACGCATCGGATCTCCCCGGGGCTGTATGTAACGGTGCTGACCAGCTTGACGGCTGGGCATCTGAATTCTTTGGTCTGGTAAAAAAAGGCGTTCTTCATCTACTTAGCGTCGTCCTGGACCTGTACAAGGGTGAGGTTTGCAACGGATGTCGGATCGACCACCCCAGCCAGCGCCAACACCAGTGTTTGGATGTGATCGAACCGGGTTTCTACCGCAACAACTTTTACATGTTGATGAAAAGACTCTACACACCCAAGTTCATTCCTGCTATTCAAAATTTCCTGAAAGCGTGCGGTGTCAACGCTGACTACGTGAAAGTCAAGATCGCCACAGAGACCCTTTTGCTCGAGCTGAAATCCAGCGAATTAATCTACACTCCCATCCAACAAATGTACGAGAGTATCGCCGACAACGACAGCGAGATTAAACAGGAACATCTGGACACGGTGACTCAGTACTGGACTGAAAACACTTATATCTGAAAACACCATTTTCAGATATAAAATGGGGAGCTTCTGGGGAAAAGTTGTAAACGATGTAGAAGGTGTCAAGATCCAATTGATCAAGGGTCAGATAATAAACATCTTGTACCAGGCTATTGAGAACAAAACGGCTTCAAACAAAAACATCTTGCTGGAAAAAACCAGAACGTGTGCAGGACCCGCACTTTGGGAAGAGATGGTAAATGACACGATGCTTATGAGCAAATCTGGATTGTCGGATTGTTTTAAAGTAATTTTTAAAGAACTGTCCAACGATGTTGTAAAACCATGTCATATGATAGCCTTTTATGCTTTGCTCATTGATGTGACCAGCAGACTTGTGCAAAACAACCATTCTGTAAGCATCTTGGAAGAACTTGGAAAATTTCACGATGATATCTGCCTCAGTCTAGATCATAAAGTCTTAACTCAAACTCTATTGATGATAACGCATTGGTCTTAGACTAGTTTTTGACTATCTGTACTTTCACATTACAAATGTATTTACTCACAAAATGTGTATGCTAAAGATTTCTTAACACCTAATAAAAAAATAAATACCTCTCAAACGAGCATCCCTTCTCATTTTGTTTTCAACATGTCTGAGACACGCTTCATGGAAAAAGTGTACTATGATCCCGCGCATCCCGGTAGCCTCGGTGGTGTAGAGCGGCTCCATAAGGGGGTGCAAGAAGAAATGGGAAAGACGGTTCCTCGAGAAAATGTTAAAACATTTCTACAGGGACAGGACGCTTACACTCTACACAAACCGGCCAGGATACATTTTCCAAGAAACAGGGTTTTCGCCCCCCGCCCTTTAAACCAATTTCAAGCGGACCTGTGCGATATGCAAGCCCTGTCGGAGCATAATGACGGATATAATTATTTATTAACGGTCATAGACATATTTTCCAAAAAAGCTTACGTCAGGGCTCTGAAGAGAAAATCAGCGGCTGAGGTGGTAAAGGCGTTTGAATCCATTTTTGAGTCAAGTCAGACGCCTGAAAAAATACAAACTGATGCGGGGAAAGAATTTTTTAACAAGAGTTTTGAAGCTTTGATGAGAAAACACAATATCGTTCATTTTTCCACCGCCAGCCACCTTAAGGCCTCTGTGATTGAAAGATTTAATCGTACATTAAAAGGTAGAATGTGGAGATATTTTACAGCAAACAACACTCTGCGATACACCGACGTCTTACAAGACTTGGTGAAAAGCTAGAATCACAGTTATCACAGCAGTATCAAGATGAAACCCGCTGAGGTAACCTCGGAGAACACTTTTAAAGTGTTTCAAAACTTGTACGGTAAATCTGAAAACCGACGGAAGGTTGAAACCAAGATGAATTTCAAGAAGGGGGACCTAGTTAGAATTTCAAAACTGAGAGGAGTGTTTGATAAAAAATATGAACAGAGTTTTACGAACGAGGTGTTTACGGTATCTGAACGCATCCCTCGCGACCCTCCAGTGTACAAGTTAAAAGATTACGATGGAGAACCCATCCAAGGGTCATTTTATGAGCCAGAGCTACAAAAGGTAACGATGGGGGAAGACAGACTTTTCCACGTAGAAAAGATTCTGAAGCATCGCGTCGTCAGGGGTGAAAAGCAAGTCTTTGTAAGTTGGAAAAACTGGCCGGAGAAATTCAACAGCTGGATCAAAGCCGCAGATTTAAAGAACGTATAAAAATCAACTCGCGATCGCAACGGATATCATTTCATCATGTACGGTCCGAAGGACGAGGTTTTTTTTATTACCCTACCCTCCAACGCCAGCGTCGATGTTTTTAAAGAAAACACGAGTTCCAGTTACCGCGTGGATTTGCCTCAACATATCGATTTAGAGGGAAGCTGGGAAGTAGCTTTAACGCAGATTTCATACCCGCACACCTTTTATCACCTTTATCAGGAGGATGCCTACTTTTACTGGAGGGAAAAACCTCAAGAACCGGCCACGGAGAGCGAGGTGCATCGTCAAGAGATGAGAGAATCATATTTCAACGGCATCTCAGCCTTTAGATTCGAGATGGACGGACAATTTAGAAGAATAAAGTCTGATATTTACCTCGTCTATGACAATCTTCTGAAAAGATTTGATTTCCAATCGGGAGGTAAAACCCACGTACTCTTCGAAGGACCCCTGGCATATTTGATGGGTATGAAATCAGGGGAATGGTTTACGTTTGACCAAAGGTATGCGTACTATCCCTGCGATTTACGAGCTGGGTTTTATCACATGTATTGTTACAGCGACGTAGTTGCACCGCAGATGGTCGGCGACGTTTATGCGCCACTTTTGAGAACGATTGATGTAAAAGGAACGTTCGGTGAAATCGTCACACAGTATTTCAATCCTGCTTACTATTTACCGGTGTCCAAAAACCACATTGAAAACATTCAGGTGGAGATAAAAACGGATCAAAACAAACCGGTAAAATTTTCATACGGCAAGACTATCGCGACTCTCCACTTTAGACCTAGAACTTGAACCCCAGGGTTATATATATTCCAATCGCCCGCGTCCTCATCATTCATTTTCAGGAGGCTGATCAGCTATCCACACACAAAGTGTTCAAGGCTAAGAGAAAAATAGAGAAAAAGAAAATGGCTCGGGTAGGTTTGAGAGAAGATCCTCACCGATTTGTACAATATTATGAGAGTCAAGTAGGGGGGAATTTGCCGGGGTTTTACGGTGCACCGGTCATGTACGGTCGGGGGATAGGATCTTTGTTTTCTAAATTATTTCGTTTCGTCAGCCCTTTGGCCAAGAAAGGTTTCGAAATAGCTAAACCTCATCTTAAAGCCGCTGCGAGTAACATCGCCTCCAACGCCGTCAAACACGTGATGGAACGGTTCGCCGGTGATCAAGAGATGAAGCAAGAAGGATCCGGGGGCATTATGGTGTTGTCGCGTAGGAAGAGAAGATGACCCCCCGGAGAACGCATCCCCTCGAGCTTTAATAAACAGCCGTTCGGTAAAAGGAAGAAATCAGTTGCAAAAGGCCGTCGTGTGAAGAAGAAGTCCGTCCGGAGCTCTGATATTTTTTAAGAATATCTTTTCTTTGAGAAAAAAGAAAATGGCTCTAGTACATCAGAAATCTCCAGAGTGTACTCTGGCCGAATTGGATTTATTTTCAGCACCTATGACGCAGCTGTCTATCGATGAAAAAACCTACACGGAAATTTCTCCCCTGTCAGCCATCACCGACGGGGGACCCATTGAGTTTTTCATCCCCGGAGACGGGGACCGGTATCTGGATCTGAACGACACTCTGTTGCATCTCCGTGTAAAAATCACCAACGCTAACGGATCGAACCTAGCTAATGACGCAGCGGTGGGTCTTATCAATTATCCTCTAAATACAATTTTCAGTCAATGCGACGTGACCCTGGGGGATCGACTCATCTCTCAGTCGAGCGCTACCCACCCCTATCGCTGCATGATTGAGACCCTGCTCAACTTTTCACCGGACACGCTCTCCAGTCAGTTTACCGGGGGTCTTTTTTACAAAGATACCGCCGGTCAGTGGACGCTATCGTGCTCGTGAACGGTCCAAATAAAGGGTTAACGAGGAGAGCCGCGTCCACAGCCCGTTCCAGAGAAGTACACCTGCTCGGTCCTCTCCACGGGGACATCTTTTTCTGCGAGAGACTATTGCTCAACTCTGTCGATTTGAGAATTAAACTGATGCGAGCCAACGATGCTTTCTGCCTCATGGGGGCGCGTGACTCTGCTTTTAGCCTAAAAGTACTGGGGGCTTCCCTATTTGTTAAAAAAGTAGCCGTGTCCCCTGCAGTCAGGTTAGGTCACGCCGCCGCCTTAATGAAGGGCAACGCTCTCTACCCCCTTTCACGCGTTAATGTGAAAACTTACTCTATTCCGGCAAACTCTAGGGTTTGCAACCAGGAGAATCTGTTTCTGGGTAGCATACCAAAGTACGTGGTTCTGGGTATGGTACACCACGAGGCTTTCACAGGAAGACGAGACCTGTCGCCTTTTAATTTCAGACACTATGACATGACCACCCCCTCCATAACACAGTGGACAAACTGAGGAGCAGCTTCAGCAACAGACTCCTGCAGCCTCGCTGCTCCAAGGAACGGTATAGGAAGTCATTCCTGCCGTCCGCCATTAAACTGTACAATTCACTCAAACCAACTCAACAATAATTGTGTAATGTTTATGTTGTAATTTTATTTCTAATTTATTCTATATTATGTATATATGCTTATAATGCTTATAATATGTATATATTATATTATGTATATATTATATATATGCTTATAATATATGCTGTATATATGCTTATAACATTCTAATCTATCTGTATTTATTTTTTTCTGTCTCTTTACTCTGCATTCGCTGCTACTATAATTCAATTTCCCCACGGGGATGAATAAAGTCCATCTTAATCTTAATCTTAATCGAATACCTGGCTCTCTGTCAGGACGGCCGGCAAGTTCCGGCTAAAGCTTTCCAACCCGATTTTAACAACGGGGTGTCCGTCAGAGAATTCTACAACATGTTCCTGGCTACCGGGAGACATCTCAAAGATTTACCCCTGAGTATCAGCCGTGATGACTTTAATGACGGCTACTCTCTGTTTGTGTTTAATCTCAATCCGAGCGATGACAACGACGCACTGTCTACTGTCTCAAACGGAAACCTCAGGCTGGAGTTGAGATTTAGAACACCCCTGCAGCACACCGCGACCCTTATCGTCTACGCCTGTTACGATTCTATTCTGGAGATCAACGCCAAGAGGCAGGTGCTGGTGGACTATTATTAAAAGATGGACAACGTTCAACGAGAGAACCTTCTGCATAGCCTGCTGGGAGATGTGTTTTGCGGGGTGTGGGCGTCCGATCAACTGCCCATGCTGAATCCCTCTTTTAGAACCCCGGCCTACTTTATCGTCAACACACATCCGGCTCACATGCCGGGGGAGCACTGGTTAGCTTTGACGCTGGAAAATGGTGGCATAGCCACCTTTTTTGATTCTTATGGATTTCCGCCGGACTTTGATCACTACCCCCCGAGCATCTTACAGTTTCTGGAAAAACCTTCTAAAAACATTGAGTACCACGACGTTCAGTTGCAGCACCACATGTCGACGGTCTGCGGACAACATTGCATCTATTACCTCTGTCACCGCGCGTGCGGGCTATCTTTTGATCAAGTACTGTCTTTGTACAATGATGATGTAATAAAGAATGACTTCATGGTGTACGACTATGTGAGGAAATATCAGCGCTGTATTAGAAATAAAATCAATGGTCCCTCCAAGCAGGGGTGTTGTTTTTTGCAATGTTTTAAAGATTTTTAAAGTTTTTGAATGAATGACTGTACGCTCGAAAAAATGTTTAATAAACGCTTTATTGGTAAAAGACAAAACTTTGTGTATTACATTTATTCACGATGAAATGTTAATCCAACGCGGGGGGTCATTTGTTCGTCTTCTAGTTTTTGACGGTAGATCCGCAGGTGTTTCAGAGTCTTGAGATCCGATCGCATCCATCTTGAGGAGTCGGTATTGATTACGCGCTTTTGGGTTACTTATAGAAGACAAAGGGATGTTTAATTCTGAGAGAGTATTTAAAAAATGTGTCCATCCGGGAGGTTCAGAACCCTCTGATTTTTTCTTTTTAAAAGGAAACAAGAGTCGTTTGAATAGATCGATCATGTGAGACCCTTTTACAACGTTGCCCCGGTACACAAATTCCCCTTTTGTATTCCAAACATCGTGACGGTCGGATAATTTCTTTAAGACGTATTCGGCGTTCTTGCGATCTCGCGGTGGGAGGCTCTGCAACACGTCGTCGATGATGCTATCGGACGTCCGTACGTCCGTCCCAGAATCTGCCTCTGCCTCCGTCTTTGTCAGATTCTCTGTCAGATTCTCTGTCTGATCCTGCTTCACAAAGGTCAGATATCTTTGCAGTAACGCGTTATATTTTTTAATTTTTTCATGAGAGCTCAGCCCCTGCTCGTTTAAGATGGCTCTCATCCTAGCATCCAAATCGTCCTCCGCGACATCTCTGATGGACTGGGAGGGTCGCGTCAGGCGGTTGAGTTGATGAGGGGTGACGAGAAACATTTTTTGGGCCTTTTTCAAAGTCATTTTCGTATCAATCCTCCGACGAGGTTCCCGATCAAAGGTACCACCGCTGAGAGGAGAGGTAAAAGAAATCCGCCCGTCTGCTTCTTTAGAACCTGTTGCTTCCTCTTTAACTGGTTCTTTTATCAGCCAACAGTTTGATAATTTTTTTCTGTCTCTTCAGTTTTTTAAATTGAGAAGGAGTCAGGGGGACGTTTCCTTTTAGAAGATTTAAAGAAATCTCACACAGTGTCTGGATAAAATCCGGGGAGCTGTGAATAAGAATGTCTCTACGTTTCTTGGGTGTGGCACGGTACAGGGCCTTCAGCAGGGGTGCGTTTCTTTTTATACGCGCTGACATGATGATCTACGTCGACGCTCTGGGGATGTAAACGGCCGCTTGCTGGTGAGGAAGTACACCCGTCCTCAGTCTGTACGGATCTGGGCAGACGGGGGTGAGATCCACTATTAAATACCCGTGAGGGTCTTTTGTGGCGTCTTCAAAACTCTCCAAGAAAAATGTCTTTTGTGATGGAAAAATCTGATGAGCCAATATATTCATTTGTAGTTTATCCCGTGGGTTTTTAAACATGACCAAATAATTGCTGTTCAAACTGATGGTGCGACTGTGTTTACCCTGGTGAAACACGTTTTGAGTCAACATCATAACACTCATGTTTCTGTGGTGGCGATACTGTGTAAAAATCTTTACCACTTCAGGATGGTCAGAGGCTTGAAAAATAACATCGTCCAAAATAATCAAATGCTTTTGATCAGGAGGAAACAGTGTTTCATCTTCAAAAGAATCGGGCAGACCTTTGACAAATTTAATGTTTTTAATCATCTTTTGCAGTTCAGCGTACATAGGTTGAAAAGAGGTATAAATCCACACGATATTGTCAGGTACAACATTTATTACACGGTCACAGTTTTCCAATACATTTTTTACAAAATAGGTCTTTCCACACCCGCTCGGACCCACGATTAAACAAGAAAAAGGAAAGATAAACCTAGGATCAAATTCAATTTCCTGCATTTCTAATACCCGAAAGGCAGAGTTGTTCCGTCAGCAAAGAGTCGTCTTTTGTCATACACCACCCTAAATTTTTTATCAAATGACACATTTCTCAATGCAAAACCCTTTTTATCACGTCTGATGCTGTGTTGACGGATCTCGATCGTGTTTCCCTCTTGTTTATTACTCAGGTAACCCTCCACCAGCTCTCTGACACTGTCAAAGCTCACACGCTCACAACATTCCCGGGTCTGAGTGATACCTTTCACACGCATGACGACTTTCTTTTTATTTCGTGTTTGGTACGCGTAACTCTTGGGACCCGCCGCTGCAAACTCTTGAATGCTGTCACCATCCAGTTCATCCGTCAGGTCACCTAAATAGTTACCCAGCTCTAGAGGTTTCTCACCCTCTTTGACCAGATAGATTAAACTATCTGTGTCGATGTAAAACACTCTGTCTTGTAGTTTTTCCAGATAACTGTACAGCTTCAGTCGTGCGTGTGCTGTGGTGAATGCTGCAATAAAAACATTACTCTGTTTACCTGGGGGTTGAACGTACCTGTCGGTGTATTTCCACCTGATGAGAGCTCTGTTGCTGTGGAGAACGGAAAAGTATTCGACTTTGTATTTACCTGAAAACATGTAACTAAAGAATTCTTTAGGATCTGAGACAATGGTGGTTTTAAACAAATTATCTCTCTGTGCAAACTTTCCCCACAAACTGTTGAGACACAATTTAGCAACCTGTCTTTTCACAGGATTGGTCTCGATTTTGCCAGCATCTAAAAGAATGCCCTGATGCTCCTGATAGTCCCTGATGTATTTTTCCCTGCTCTCTCGGTCCGTCGCCTCAGCGGGGTAACCCGAGGCTTCCTGCTTTCCTTTCAAAAAGGTGTGTATGTAGTCGGTAAACACAGTGTCGCTGCTCTTGTCAAAGTGCCAGACTTCTGTAATTTTACCCACCCTGTACCCCACATCCAGAGCTTTGATGAATTCAACGGTGACCCAGACCCCCGTCAGAGCTCTGCCCTCATCGTCGTGTTCGCAGGGGCCACCCTCATTGTTAGTTTCGGCACAGGTGCGACACAGTGTAAAGAGTAATTTACCTCCCTCACTTTTGTGCGGTAACACGGGGAATAAAAGACCTCGAGGAGGATACACAGTGGCTCTGATGAAGCCGTAGTAGCTGCGTGGGTCCTCGAAATCTTTGTAGATGATCACGGGGTGACCAAGGGGTAAGAGCAAGTACTGTTGACAAACGGGTACAGTGAGGTGACATCAACATAGTGGATGGTTTCATCGGGCGCTGCCGTGTGTCGCAGTTTTAAAGCGCTCGTTCTACCTCCGAAAAGTGCTTTTCGGGGGTTGAGAGGCTCAGGAGCGTTAAAGCAACGGAGAAATTCTTTAACCTCCGTGCATGTTGTTTTCATCTGGTTCCACGTGTGTTCTCTCATGACTACAACACGAACCCCATGTGTGGTCTGTAGCTCACTCACCCTCTTCTCACTTTTGTAGTGCAGTTCACCAAAGGTGACGCCTCTCATATCGCACTGTACTGTGGGATCAAAGCAACTGGGACAGCCGTGGTAAAAACATCCATGAAATTCCCAGACATGTTTTACACCGTCAATCTCAGCATATCCGTCTACGAAAAATGCACCAATCTGTTTTTCACCCATGTTTAGAGCATGCTGTATAAAGATTTTTTCTTTGTGCATCAACCATTCTAACCATTGAACCGATGCGCTAGAGAATCTTTTGCTCTGATTCAAATAGTTGTGAGGGCAGGGGATAGCCAGAGTGTTAGGAGTCAGATAATTGGTGCGAAACACCTTCATACAGGCTCCGGCTATGGTGATAGAACCAAAAGGGTCTACCCCCGTCTCACCTAGGAACTGATCTCTAAATTTAAGACTGCCCTGGGTGAGAATGTCAACATCATTTTTGCAGTACAGCGAGGCCTCCTTTTTGAAGTCAAAGGTACCTCGGCTGACCTCGTTGTACCACGGGTCAAATTCTTCCCGTTCGCGCACCGTCATGCGATCTACGTCGTAGTCGGACGGAACGGGATAGGGCCCCACGTAATTGAGGTGAATTTCTGAGCTAAATTTGTGTGGGAAATACCCCTTGGTCTTGTCAGTGAATCCTAAGGCTTTGGGCATAGCGCTGAGACGCATGGGGAGAAATGACAGGGAATCTATGAATTTGAGACCATAATGGGATTCCTCAAAACTGAGGATTTTACTCCCGTTCATCAGAATCTGTTGTGGCGTCACATCCAGTTCCAACATACCTTTTAACACCAGATAACTGTCAACCCCTTGGCATTATGGGCTATAAGATGTTCTGTTTGTATCGTGGCTTCCTGAAATGCAAAATAAACATTTTAGCACAGTCAAGACCATAAAACGCCTTCTCTTCACCTTTGGATGTTTTTGTATGCACTAAAAAAGGAACATGCTCTCCATTTTGACCCACAAATGTTTCAAAATCATAAAAAACCAAATCAGGATGTGAGATGTCTGGTTGGAGGGTAGGAATGTAACAACTATGATCGACTTTAGAGTCGCTCTGCAGTTTTTCACCACAGATTTTACATTTTTTCACCGCACAGCGATGCTTTGCATCGTCTAACGACAAATTGACACTGTAGTATAGTTCGCATCGTGCGCATTTTTTGATTTGGTCGCAGAGGCTGGACTTTCTGCTTGAACCGACCAATTTGTGTCTGGTGAAACAAGAGGGTGAGCGACACGTTCTGTTACAGTCAGAGCAAACCACTGTGTTGAACCCCTCTGTGGGGCAGGCAGGATCGTTGCACACTGCGCAGTAACCTTTACAAAAGTGGGTATAGGGGTGCTTAAAAGTCTTGTAACAATAATTACAGACTGACGACCCCAGGAAGGCTTTGAGATTTTTTATCCCATAATAGTGATTTTGTAGTAAAAAGAGAAACAACTGATTGGAACGATCAGAGAATTTTGTCTCATAATGTGAGAGGGGTTTACTGTGGCATGTTCTGTAAAACACAACAATTTTACGCCCCAGAATATTTTCAAATTTACCAATGTCACTGAAAGTGACGGGGGTCTCATCATTTAAACCAGCCTGATGCTGCAACTTCCTCGCAATATCAAGGCATTCTCTTTCAGTAAGTTTCGGGTAGATAACGTGAGCTAGACTGATGGCGAAGCAAAGCTGGTTGTCTCTGTTGTCTACGATAAATAAGTGACGTCTTTTTTGTCAATGATTTCACAGTCTAGAGTTTTCTCCATCTTACGTTTGGCACCTCCTCCTGGGTTCTGCACCACGTGAAGGATGAATTCTATATTCTCATCCGATGAAATGATACCGTTTGACTGCACAATCCGATCTAGCATTCCATTAAAAGCCGGTAGAATATTTTCACCTTGTTCATCCACAGCAACTGTAACATGATTGTGTACGTTTTCACCCACCACCTCCAACTGTATTAAATCATTGCGACTACTATGTCGTCTGGCAACATCCACCAATTCGCTGATAACCCCTGTTACATCTCGATAGAATGTTGCAATGTCAGGCACATTTCCCCGAGTGGGAATGTTAAAGGAGCGTCTTGTTCTCCATGCGTTAAAATCATTAAAAAACCTCTCACCCCGCTCAGGAGAGAGATCGGATGGATTTTCTCCTAGCCCTCCTCCCCCTTGCTGAGGAGAAAGATGGGGTGAGGGGCTGCTCTCTGACCCCCCTTCTCCTGGCCTCTCATCCTGTTCAGGAGGGGGGTTAGGAAGAGCCGATTGTGTCTCGCTGAATCCGTCTCTGATCTGATTGTTACCGCGTGTAAGACATGATCACTTTGCGTGTGGAGAGCTGATGAAGGAGAATGATTTTCAAACTCTACTGCATTAACTGCATTAAGGTTTTCGAGGGCATCATTTATGAGTTGTAAGGTGTCAAGTTCTAGGACGTTTTCATTTTGCTCTGTAAATTGTAAATTTATTGGAATGGAGATTGGAATTTCACTTAATTGATCAACAGCTATTTGTAAAGCATTCGGTACTTGATTAAAATATTCAACATTGAAATCCTCATCACTTAATTGATCAACAGCTATTTGTAAAACAATCGGTACTTGATTAAAATATTCAACATTGAAATCCTCATCCATATCTTAAACAAAAGACAGAAAAAGGAAAAAAAAAATTACAGCTTTTTCAACACTGTTTTAGTACACCTTTGGTTACAATTGGAGGAAACAATATACCGTATGACATTATTGAAAATCTCCAGCACTACCTTGTCTTGGGGGTGTTGGGAATGAATGTAGCAGCCTGTATCCTCAGCCCTGTCAAAGAGCGGATCAGGAACGCTCTCGTGGTGCTCGTGCTGTTGTTGGGGATGATTGTATCCGGCTGTATCCCCGTCCACCCTGTTGAAGGACGGTTGACGAACGCTCTCGTGGTGCTTGTGCTGTTGTTGGGGATGATCGTTGCCCCCCGTATCCCCCTCCACCCTGTTGAAGGACGGTTCAGGGACGCTCTCGTTTAATCTCAACCCTGAATCTGTAATTAGATGAGAGATGAGTTATTATTTTTTTTATATATTATTATTATTATTAGTCAAGAAGATATAGTATAAAATATACCATCAAACAATCTCCTGACAATGTTAGACTTGTGTCTCTGGTTCCTACGTCTCCTTATCGGCCTCGCAGGTTCGAAAGGATCTGGTGAAAGGGAGGGTCGAGCTGCCGTGGGTGCCGCTGTAAGTACAGGGGTCAGAGTGGTACACGCTTGCCGTATTCTACGTCTCCTCGCAGGGGCAGAAGGTTCACGGGAGGGTGGAAAGGCCGTGGGAGTCACAGTGCTCAGAGAGGCGCACGTTTGAAGGTTCTGTTTTGATGGTTCTGTTTAGACAGAGGGGAAAATCGTTAAAATACAAATCATCAAAACGGCACATATTTTGTATATACTTCTAATCACAGATAAATATATTACCTTGTACAGTCGACTTCGGTCCTCCTGGCTGTCTCACACGTCTTCTGGAGAGTTTGTTCGTCTGCTTACTTGAGTCAGTCCCATGTTGAAGTGCCGAGGTTTCCCTCTCAATCTCAATTTCACCAATTTCAGATACACAGCAATTTGTCCCCTGCACGGGGGGTGGGGTTTCAGAACTCAGCAATGCTTTTACTGCTTTTTCAGTTTCTTGGTTGTCTTCGGATACCAATCTTTCAGCCCTGGCTAACAGATCTGAAAAATGTATCATAAAAAGTTATATTTCAGCAATCTATGAACAACTGAGCTGTTCATAAAAAACAAAACAAAACAAAAAACTGTATGTAAAATACCAATGTCTGTTTGCGTGAGGGTTATTCCTTCAAACTCATCGGCGCTGACTTTAAAGATACAGAAAATTACACTTAAAAATCTAGAATAAAAATAGAACAACTTTCAGGTTAAAAAGATCACGGATTGCTTACCAGGATAAATTGGCATATGGTGAACCTCTACTGTAACTTCTAAAACACAGTTATTCGTAAATAGTAGTTAATCATTAATAGTTCATTCATTAATAGTTTTCTAAAACTATTTAGAAAACTACAGAGAAAAAGTTTGGGAAGAATTTGAGGCTTACCGGTAGTCATCTTTGCAGCCATCTTTGTTTGTTACACGCGCTCGCAGACGGTGAAGCTTCCGATGAAGTTCTGGAGGACTGAGCTAATGACTGTGAGATGATCATGTATATATTCGCTTTACAATGCTTGGCGAGAAGGAAAAAAAAGAAAAAAGTTGAGTGGCGCCGAAAAGTCTGATATTGACGATTGCCCCGGTGGACCAACTGGTGGTGATGTAGCTCCCATGGGGATAAGTCCCTACACGGGAACTCTACCAAACAACAGGTTCAGGCGATATAACTCATGTTAAGAATGTTTTTCTCCAGGAGGGGGTCCAGGTCTCCAGGGGATTTAAGCTTCTTCAGTTACACACCTCGGACACCGGAAGACACCGTAGGCCCCTAAATTTCTTACTTGAGGCCACCAACTCTTTTCTCTTTTCTTCTGAACCACAGTGTTAGGGTTCTAACAGTCTAACTTTCTCCAATAGTTTTCTCTTCTCTAGTTTTCACAAATGTTTCACAAAATGTTTGTTCTGTGGAAGGTTTCTGTTCTGTGTTGTTTCTTTCTTCACAGCCTTCTTCAGTCACACACACCATTCTCGGTTTGATCAGTTTCAACACACCCCAGTCATTGGAAGACATCGTAGCCGACAACATAGGCCCCTCAGTGGAAGATTCTTCCCGCTGATAGAGAATCAACTCCCCCGTCTTGTAACGGAACACATACCCAAAACTCCCTGTTTGACTATAAGGCTCCAAAGACCATTCTTGCTGCAAAGGCTCAGAAGGTGACGCCTGAGAACGCTGTACAAACACCGTGGATTTTTCAACTACTTTTCCACACAATTCTCTTATAACGGTCACAGCCGTCTCACCAATCACGGATGTAGAACTACTCATGTTGTCCACAGATGGCTATGCCAGGACTATGGCAAAACTGATTTGTAACTGTTTTGTAACTGCTGCCCTTCCTTTTTAAAAAAAGGCGGGAGGGAGAATGGCGGGAGGCGGGAAAGGGAGGTGGGGGGGGGGGGACAGATGTGGGCGGGTTCAGGGAAAGGTCAACCTGTCACTTTGACAAGAAGTACCCCATTTCTTCTCTGACCTCCTCTTGAGGGCTTCACGGAGGACCCTCTCTTTGGTTTGGTAGTCGTGGAATCGGATGATGACCGGCCGTGGTCTCTCGCCTTGTTTAGGTTTTGAGGCCAGGGATCTGTGAGCACGGTCCAGTACAGGTGGTTTCGGCAGTGTCTCCTCACCCAGCAGTTGGGACAGCAATGCGGAGAAAAAATCGGTCGGTCGAGGGCCTTCAATCGATTCAGGAAGTCCTATAATACGGACATTGTTGCGGCGGCTGCGAGCCTCGAGGTCTGCTGTTTTGGCTTTTAGCTTCTCGTTAGCCGCGGTTAGCTCCGTGCACGTAGCTTCAAGGCCGAGCAGGCGGCCATCCACCGAGTCCGCGTTAGTCTCCAGAGAGGCCGTGACTAGACACGGTGGTTTGGATGAGGTCGATTTTGGCCTCAAGCGCCGTGAAGGCTGTCTTGAACTCCGCGGCTAAATCGGCCTTGTGCCGGTCTAGGAGGCTTGTTAGCGCGGCCATGCTAAACTCGTTAGCAGTCGCGGCATCGGGAGGCGCGGAGTCTTTTTTATTTTGTTTTGCACTCTTACTTGTCATTTCAAAGCGTGTCGTGACGTTGCGATCTCTCTACGATGTTGTTCCGGGCGGTAGCGGGTGGAGAGGGGGCTAGAAAAAGTGAAGGTCGAAAAAAGTTTGGGAGAGCGGGAGAGAAGCGTCTACTCCGCGTCCGCCATGACCGGAAGTCCTCTCCACGTAATGTTTTTTAACGTAATATTAAGAAAGGTCTAATGTGCATGTGTGTGTGTCTGTGTGTGAGTGAGTGTGAGAATGAGTGAGAGAGGGTTGGGTTAAAGTTAGGGTTAGGGTTAGGGTTAGCATTAGGGTTAGGGTTAGCGTTAGGGTTAGGGTTAGGGTTAGGGTTAGAGTTAGAGTTAGGGTTAGCATTAGGGTTAGGGTTAGCATTAGGGTTAGCATTAGGGTTAGGGTTAGCATTAGGGTTAGGGTTAGGGTTGGAGTTTAGGTTAGGGTTAGGGTTAGCATTAGGGTTGGAGTTAGGGTTAGGGTTAGCATTAGGGTTAGGGTTAGCATTAGGGTTAGCATTAGGGTTAGCATTAGGGTTAGGGTTGGAGTTAGGGTTAGGGTTAGCATTAGGGTTAGGGTTAGGGTTGGAGTTAGGGTTAGCATTAGGGTTAGGGTTAGGGTTAGGGTTAGGGTTAGCGTTAGGGTTAGGGTTAGCGTTAGGGTTAGGGTTAGGGTTAGAGTTAGAGTTAGAGTTAGCATTATGGTTAGGTTTGGATTAGGGTTATGGTTAGCATTAGGGTTAGGGTTAGGGTTGGAGTTTAGGTTAGGGTTAGGGTTAGCATTAGGGTTGGAGTTAGGGTTAGGGTTAGCATTAGGGTTAGGGTTAGCATTAGGGTTAGCATTAGGGTTAGGGTTGGAGTTAGGGTTAGGGTTAGCATTAGGGTTAGGGTTAGGGTTGGAGTTAGGGTTAGCATTAGGGTTAGGGTTAGCATTAGAGTTAGGGTTATAGTTAGGGTTAGCATTAGGGTTAGGGTTGGAGTTAGGGTTAGCATTAGCATTCGGGTTAGCATTAGCATTAGGGTTAGCATTAGGGTTAGGGTTGGAGTTAGGGTTAGAGGTCTAATGTGCATGTGTGTGTGTGTGTGTGTGTGTGTGTGTGTGAGTGAGTGTGAGAATGAGTGAGAGAGTGTGAGATTGAGTGAGTGTGTAAGTGAATGAGTTCCTAAAGCACACACGCGCGCACACGCGCACATTCGCGCACACTCGAACGTAATGTTTTTTAACGTAGTGTGAGTGTCTGTGTGTGAGTGAGTGTGAGATTGAGTGAGTGTGTAAGTGACTGAGTTCCTTAAACACACACGCGCACTTACGCGCACACACGCGCACACGTGCGCACTTACGCGCACATAAGCGGACATGTGCGCACACTCGAACGTAATGTTTCTTTTAAGTAATATTTGGAAAGGTCTAATGTGCATGTGTGTGTGTCTGTGTGTGAGATTGAGTGAGTGTGTAAGTGAATGAGTTCCTAAAGCACACGCGCGCACTTACGCGCACACACGCGCACACGTGCGCACTTACGCGCACATTCGCGCACACTCAAACGTAATGTTTTTTAACGTAATATTTAGAAAGGTGTAATGTGCATGTGTGTGTGTCTGTGTGTGAGTGAGTGTGAGATTGAGTGAGAGAGGGTTGGGTTAGGGTTAGCATTAGGGTTAGGGTTAGCATTAGGGTTAGGGTTAGGGTTGGAGTTAGGGTTAGCATTAGGGTTAGGGTTAGCATTAGGGTTGGAGTTTAGGTTAGGGTTAGGGTTAGCATTAGGGTTACGGTTGGAGTTATGGTTAGCATTAGGGTTAGGGTTGGAGTTAGGGTTAGCATTAGGGTTAGAGTTAGAGTTAGGGTTAGCATTAGGGTTGGAGTTTAGGTTAGAGTTAGGGTTAGCATTAGGGTTAGGGTTGGAGTTATGGTTAGCATTAGGGTTAGGGTTGGAGTTAGGGTTAGGGTTAGCATTAGGGTTAGAGTTAGAGTTAGGGTTAGCATTAGGGTTAGGGTTGGAGTTAGGGTTAGCATTAGGGTTAGGGTTGGAGTTAGGGTTAGGGTTAGCATTAGAGTTCGGGTTAGGGTTAGAGTTAGGGTTAGCATTAGCATTCGGGTTAGGGTTGGAGTTAGGGTTAGCATTAGCATTCGGGTTAGCATTAGCATTCGGGTTAGCATTAGGGTTAGGGTTGGAGTTAGGGTTAGAGGTCTAATGTGCATGTGTGTGTGTCTGTGTGTGAGTGAGTGTGAGAATGAGTGAGAGAGTGTGAGATTGAGTGAGTGTGTAAGTGAATGAGTTCCTAAAGCACACACGCGCACACACGCGCACATTCGCGCGCACTCGAACGGAATGTTTTTTAACGTAGTGTGAGTGTCTGTGTGTGTGTGAGTGTGAGATTGAGTGAGTGTGTAAGTGACTGAGTTCCTTAAACACACACGCGCACTTACGCGCACACACGCGCACACGTGCGCACTTACGCGCACATAAGCGCACATTCGCGCACACTCGAACGTAATGTTTTTTAACGTAATATGTAGAAAGGTCTAATGTGCATGTGTGTGTGTCTGTGTGTGAGTGAGTGTGAGAATGAGTGAGAGAGGGTTAGGGTTAGGGTTAGGGTTGGAGCTAGGGTTAGGGTTAGCATTAGGGTTAGGGTTAGCATTAGGGTTAGGGTTAGGGTTGGAGTTATGGTTAGCATTAGGGTTAGGGTTAGGGTTGGAGTTAGGGTTAGCATTAGGGTTCGGGTTAGCATTACGGTTAGGGTTGGAGTTAGGGTTAGCATTAGCATTCGGGTTAGCATTAGGGTTAGGGTTGGAGTTAGGGTTAGAGGTCTAATGTGCATGTGTGTGTGTCTGTGTGTGAGTGAGTGTGAGAATGAGTGAGAGAGTGTGAGATTGAGTGAGTGTGTAAGTGAATGAGTTCCTAAAGTACACACGCGCACTTACGCGCACACACGCGCACATTCGCGCACACTCGAACGTAATGTTTTTTAACGTAGTGTGAGTGTCTGTGTGTGAGTGAGTGTGAGATTGAGTGAGTGTGTAAGTGACTGAGTTCCTTAAACACACACGCGCACTTACGCGCACACGTGCGCACATAAGCGGACATGTGCGCACACTCGAACGTAATGTTTTTTTTAACGTAATATTTGGAAAGGTATATTGTGCATGTGTGTGTGTCTGTGTGTGAGATTGAGTGAGTGTGTAAGTGAATGAGTTCCTAAAGTACACACGCGCACTTACGCGCACACACGCGCACATTCGCGCACACTCGAACGTAATGTTTTTTAACGTAATATTTAGAAAGGTCTAATGTGCATGTGTGTGTGTCTGTGTGTGAGTGAGTGTGAGATTGAGTGAATGTGTAAGTAACTAAGTTCTGCAAGCACACACGCGCACTTATGCGCACATAGTTGCACGTAATGTTTTTTAACGTAATATTAAGAAAGGTCTAATGTGCATGTGTGAGTGTCTGTGTGTGAGTGAGTGTGAGAATGAGTGAGAGAGGGTTGGGTTAGGGTTAGCATTAGCATTAGGGTTAGGGTTAGCATTAGGGTTTGGGTTAGGGTTAGGGTTGGAGTTAGGGTTAGGGTTAGCATTAGGGTTAGGGTTAGCATTCGGGTTAGGGTTGGAGTTAGGGTTAGGGTCAATTAGGGTTAGGGTTAGCATTAGGGTTAGGGTTAGCATTAGGGTTACGGTTAGTGTTAGAGTTAGGGTTAGCATTAGGGTTAGGGTTAGGGTTGGAGTTATGGTTAGCATTAGGGTTAGGTTAGGGTTGGAGTTAGGGTTAGCATTATGGTTAGGGTTAGCATTAGGGTTAGGGTTAGAGTTAGAGTTAGGGTTAGCATTAGGGTTAGGGTTGGAGTTAGGGTTAGCATTAGGGTTAGGGTTAGGGTTGGAGTTAGGGTTAGCATTAGGGTTAGGGTTAGCATTAGAGTTAGGGTTAGAGTTAGGGTTAGCATTAGCATTCGGGTTAGCATTAGGGTTAGGGTTGGAGTTAGGGTTAGAGGTCTAATGTGCATGTGTGTGTGTCTTTGTGTGAGTGAGTGTGAGCATGAGTGAGAGAGGGTTGGGTTAGGGTTAGCATTAGGGTTAGGGTTAGCATTAGGGTTAGGGTAGGGTTGGAGTTAGGGTTAGGGTTAGCATTAGGGTTAGGGTTAGCATTAGGGTTGGAGTTTAGGTTAGGGTTAGGGTTAGCATTAGGGTTAGGGTTAGGGTTGGAGTTATGGTTAGCATTAGGGTTAGGGTTGGAGTTAGGGTTAGGGTTAGGTTAGCATTAGGGTTAGAGTTAGAGTTAGGGTTAGCATTCAGGTTAGGGTTGGAGTTAGGGTTAGCATTAGGGTTAGGGTTAGGGTTGGAGTTAGGGTTAGCATTAGGGTTAAGGTTAGCATTAGAGTTAGGGTTAGAGTTAGGGTTAGCATTAGGGTTAGGGTTGGAGTTAGGGTTAGGGTCAATTAGGGTTAGGGTCAATTAGGGTTAGGGTTAGGGTTAGGTTAGAGGGTTAGGGTTAGAGCAGGGGTTGGCAACCCATGGCTCTAGAGCCGCATGCGGCTCTTTAGTGCCGCCCTAGTGGCTCCCTGGAGCTTTTTCAAAAATGTGAAAATGGAAAAACATGGTGTGAATATATTTTTTGTTTTAATAAAATTTCTGTAGGAGGAAAAACATGACAAACATTCTTAAAGATTTACAATGCTGTAAAAATATGTAAAATAAATATTTAATTTCAACATCTCATTATAATGGAAGTTAAACTTAAAGCACCATCGTACAGCAGACTAGTCACGTGGTGCGTCATTCTCTCCAGGATGCATTGCAGGGAACATAAACATTTAATCATGAATGCTCTTTATGTATTTGTAGCCTACTTATCATTTGGAAAGTAGATTAATACAGCTAATATAGACACTTACAGCATGTGTTGCCTTTATTATAAGCCATATATAAGGCTTTTAATTTTTTGCGGCTCCAGACAGATTTGTTTTTTGTTTTTTTTGGTCCAATACGGCTCTTTCAACATTTTGAGTTGCCGACCTCTGGGTTAGAGGGTTAGGGTTAGGGTTAGAGGGTTAGGGTTAGGGGTTGGGGTTAGAGGGTTAGGGTTAGGGGTTGGGGTTAGGGTTAGGGTTAGGGTTAGAGGGTTAGGGTTAGGGGTTGGGGTTAGGGTTAGGGGTTGAGGTTAGGGTTGGAGATCAATGGTTAGGGTTAGGGTTAGGGTTAGGGTTAGGATGGGTGGGGGGTTAGCCATCGGGCTCCACAAATTAGATAGGGGTGACTCCACCTGGTTCCCCCCGAGGCACTGGCTGGATAGGTTAAAGAGTTAGGCTTTCCCCTGGGGGGAAGCCCCGGGGAAAGCAATGCACTGTCCATCAAGGGGGTCCCAGGCAGAGACTCCCACCATCAAAGTTATTCACCACCCTAAGGTGGTGGGGTTTCAAAAAATTAGGCTCTCTGGCCTTAGCTGTGATCAGCTGCGCAACGTTTCGGCCTTTGTTGGCCTTCCTCAGGCTAGCTGATCAAAAAATTGTTATTATGTTGGCCTTTTTGGGCCTCAACATAAGATAGTCCCTTGCTTTATCCCTTCTTCCACCTCCTTTTCTTTCCATGTTGTTGTCCCTTCTGTAACCACTTTCCATTTGACTTGCTCCACCTCTCCTTCCCCTTTTATACTCCCCTCGCTTTTTTGCGTTAATTTTTTTACTTTCGATTTAAGTGTCCCCTCCCTTCCTTCTTATCTTGCCTTTTGTATTTCCCCTCCATTTCTTTTTGAATTTTTGCTTTCCTCTTCTTTTAGGGTTAAGCTTAGGGTTAGGGTTAGGCGTTAGGGTTAGGGGTTGGGGTTAGGGTTAGGGGTTGAGGTTAGGGTTGGAGATCAATGGTTAGGGTTAGGGTTAGGGTTAGGGTTGGAGTTAAGGTTAGGGTTTGGGTTAGGGTTAGGGTTGGGGTTAGGGTTAGCATTAGGGTTAGGATTAGTATTAGGGTTAGGGTTAGGGTTGGAGTTAAGGTTAGAGTTTGGGTTAGGGTTAGGGTTGGGGTTAGGGTTAGCATTAGGGTTAGGGTTAGTATTAGGGTTAGGGTTAGGGTTGGAGTTAAGGTTAGAGTTTGGGTTAGGGTTAGGGTTGGAGTTAGGGTTAGGGTTAGCATTAGGGTTAGTATTAGGGTTAGGGTTAGGGTTGGAGTTAGGGTTAGCATCAAGGTTAGCATTAGCATTAGGGGTAGCATTAGCATTAGGGTTGGGATTCAAGTTGGAGTTAGGGTTAGGGTTGGAGTTAGGGTTAGGGTTAGGGTTAAGGTTAGCATTAAGTTTAGGGTTAGGGTTATCATTAGGGTTAGTATTAGCATTAGGGTTAGTATTAGCATTAGGATTAGCATTAGGGTTAGGGTTAGGTTGGAGTTAGGGTTAGCATTAGCATTAGGGTTA
>NW_026621906.1:0-56496 GCF_003711565.1 Takifugu flavidus | reverse complement strand
TCGCTCTTCATGGACACACAGCTGGACACTGTGGACTCTGCTCTCTCTTCCTCTTCCATCACACATTCGCTCATTTTTAAATGTGAGTCTAAACGGTTAAGCAGGAACAGTCTGCTGACACAGAAAAGAAGATTAAAGAACATGATTCTCAGCATGAAGACAAGCAGAGGTCTGTCCAATGACGTATTGTCGGCTCATTCACATCAAAATCTATTATATGATGTCACCCTGTACATCATACAGGCCACATATATATTGGAAAAAGTTTTGGGACATCTTAAAAGTTTACACCATGTTAAATATAAAATAGTTGTGGAAAAAATGTTTCTCCTGGGTGTTTCAAAAGGTGCGGTGGCATTAGACGGACGCACACAAATACAAATTAAATCATTTTTTATCTGGTTATGGTTTACAAGAAAACCTAAATTCTTTCAAGATGTCAGTTCTCAACATTAAATTCAACAAATAAGATGAGAATGCATTCAAAACTAAACAGAAATACGTCATCACATCATCAAAGTGGGTCAAATGCAGCATCATCTTCTGTCATCTCAGACAGGATTCCAAGAAGAGGATCTTCATTTTCAACAACGCACCTTGACATCTCATCATGGCTCGTCTGTCAGATTACAAGCAGCTTTTTTTGATCAGGCGCATCATGTTTCTCACCAACACATGATGGTGCTGGAAAAAACATTTGTAGCCTGACCTAGAGGTCAAAACTCTGCATGGCGTGCACAGCTACTAGTTGCAGCTGCTGGTTGTGGCGGAGGAGATCCCAAACATATCTAGCAAGCTTGTTTTGGAGCAGAGCTTGTCCACCACCTCTGACCCCACTCATCACAGAAGTCCCACCATATCCATGGCCAGGTGTGTTGGCAGCATTGGAGCCAGCCTCAGGAAAAAGGTGTGTCAATATCTCAGAAGTGATGATCAAGTTGACACGACCCAACAGAAGTCAAGCAACCCAACATGCTGAATAGAATAGATGACACACAGCAAAGGGCAACAAACACCCAATTCTGCTCAGACTAATCTGATCTGACCACATGTACAGGACCAAAAATATGAAAACACTATGGGTTTAGGTTTCGTTTCGTTTTCTTGACTGCTTCATTCAAAACAGAAGACATTTCATAAATCCATGATAACAAATTCATATTCCACAAAGACCCAGTTGTTAAAACAATAAAATGGAATGCCTTGATCTCTCCCTCTTTACATACTCTCCTTTTTTAAATAAAGGATTGATTGTCCCCTGGTGGAGGGACAAAGAGAGGAGGCTAAAACTGTCGCGTTTGTGTCCCTCTTTCCGTGGATTTTTCCACTAACTGCAAATAATATCGTCGACTTATTGTGAGTATTAAAATGTGCTTCCTCAACCTCTAAAATGTTGGCTCAGGGTTAGCGGAAAACGCAGTTAGAGGAAACACGCTACAAAGTTTGATCATGCGTCACAACATTCCCGTCGACCAGCCGCAATGTGCGTCCGAAACACGCGCACGCTCATCGCGAACACGCAGCTTATTAAGCCGCATCTCGCAGCGGAACATTGATTCGAGACGACAGCAGTGAAAGAACCAAATGCTACCTGAATATTAGAGGTTTTCCATCAGGGCTCGGTCAGTCAAGATGGAGCCCGAAGTTGAGAACTTTCACTTTCGCTTCTTCCTCTACACGTCACGTGTTCGTGGTTGGATCGCGTCATATTCAGCACAAGCGCCTCTCTTCAGAACAATTTGGTCCACGTTTGAACTGAAATACTGGGAAACAACTGGAGTTCGTCTGACAGATGTTCGTTTTTGGGTGCGGAATCAAACTGGGTCAACTTTTTGATCTATAGGATCCCCTCTGGTTCAAAGTGTCCCCTATAGGATATTGGCAGTACTGACCTTTTGGGGGCTGCACACACCTCTTAATGGTGACGGCACCAACGGAGCTGATCCAGTTGTCATCAGCTGGCCAGTCTGACTCCAGCTCATTAGGGGAAATTTGCTGATCTGGAGGAGAAGCTTTCAAAACTTGACGGGCTGGGGGGGAAATGACTGTAATTTTGGAATCAGCGTGCCAATTTCATTTTTAATCAGAATAATTCAGAATAATTTCAACAGGATATTTTCAAATTGTTGAAAAGTGCTCTCAGCTCATAAAAAGACTTGGGCAAGAGTTTGAGAACAGGTTTTGGGACCTGGATCAGCTTGAGCCATGTGTGTCCTTCATTTCTAACCCTTTCATGAACGTGGACATATCATGCATTGCTCAGCAGTTCAGTGCAACCTTCAGCCTGGATGCTGCACAGATGCAAATTGAAATTGTAACATTGTGAAATGAGCTGCAGCTCAAAGCCTCTCAGGCTGCACCAAACTTTTGGTGCCTTGTTGACACAGAAAAGTACAGTGGTGTATGTACAGCAGCTATGAAGGTTGCAAGCCTTTTTGGTTCCACCTCTCTTTGTGAATCAGCCTTTTCTGACATGAACTTCATCAAGAACCAACACAGAAGACGCCTCCCTGATGCACATCTGCCAGACTCACTCAGAGCTGCACTGTCAAGTTCCCCACCAGAGGACAACACACTGGTAACCGCAGCAACGCCAGGCTTCCCCCCAACGGACAAAGAAACGGACACCAGATTTGGTGTCTCCTTCAGAATTTGTTACATGTGTTTGTAAAATGGAACAATTGTTTATGTTAAAATGTTCATGTGAAAAAATCTGCAGACTGAAGTGTGAAGTTCAAAACGTAATCAGATTTATTTTAAAATCTGAAAGTTTATTTTTGTATTTTACGTGATCCAGCATTTATGTCTGAATTCATCTTTCAGTTTAAACCTGATTCTTGTTTCTAATCAACAATATTCACATTAAGTCTGTAACTATATGACTGTCTGAGGTTTAAGTGTTAAACATCTCCAATAATAAACTCACAACCTGCTGCTGTTAATGTGACTAACAGCTGGCACACAAACACATCATCACGCTTTAGTTTTCTTACATTTCCTCTGAACTTCTGAAGTCTATTGATCTACCTTTGGACCGGTCACTCTTCAGGGACACCCAGCTGGGCACTGTGGACTCTGCTCTGTCCTCGTCCATCCTGAGGAAACATCAGAAATAGTGATGAGACTGTGATGAAGGTAAATAATCTGTAGAGGTTGGAGTTAAATAATCCCAATTCACTGCATTTTTATCAAACAGGAACATTTCTAATCCATTCTGGATAACAACTGAATCAATAAATCAATGATGTCTCTGTATAATTTTCATGTTTTCAGAGTTTAAGCTGCTTTTTTTAACTGTTCCCTGCAGTGAGAAAAGAACTGGCACCTTTTCCAGCCCCTCATCCTGCAGCACTGAATGTGCTCTAAAGTTCTTTCCAGAGCAAACGTCTCTGCACTTGCAGCAACATGTTGTAGTCATGGATCCGTGAGGAGAACCGGATACAGGAAACGCCCCCACTTTAATCCCAAAACCCAACTGGTGGCCAACAGTGGTCCGGCAACGACGGGGACGCTGGTCCATCGGGCCGACAACACTGGTTTTCCACAGGCCAACATGGTGAAAGGACTGTCTTCAGCTCAGCCACTAAATTATCTGGTGCTACATAAACATACTAGTCAGGACTTTTAACTTCCCTCCTTTTTTCCCCTCTTCAATTATTTCTATGATCCAAGTCCTCAAAGATCACTGCTCTATTTAAAATAGATGAAAGAAATGACGCCCACTCCTGCATTTCTTTCACAGTGGTTCCACAACATAGAACAATAAACCACTGTGAGAAAACACAATAACTCTAAGAGCTTTTCACCTGTCACAAAAATGTCGCTCTTCCTGCTTCGTCTGAACAGAATACTTTCACTTTCACTTTTAAAACCTAATCAACAGCTTTATGGCGTATATATTACGACCATTAAAGCATTCTGGGAGGGTTTAAAGTTCTTTTAGGATCAGTAGCAAAGAGCAGAAAAATAAACTAAACTTCACTTAGAAAGAATATTCAACTATAACTAAAGCCAGACTATAAGAAAGTTAAAAAAGACCAATTCATTTATAATGTATAATGATGTTTTGTGCTAAAACTAAATATGAAGTCTTGTTGAATTTTCTTAAGCCAAGAATTCTTCAGCTCTATGCAGCTCTTCAATAGTAACAAAAATGTTTTCAAATCTTGATTTTATCTCCAAACACAACTGTCAATTCTTTTCAATAATGCTCTTCGTTTACTCACCTTGTCGGTCTTCAGTCTTCCTGCTTAGTCTGAAAGGAATACTTTTAAAAACTGGTTTGTTGGGTTCCCAGTTTCTGGGACCGTTGTTGCTGGTGTCTACCTGCAGGGGGCGTGGAGGAGCCGCTCATCAGCCACAGCTGGCTCCGCAGACTCACGCACCTGCGGTCTCTCTTCAATCTCCCGTTAGATTTAAGGACAGAACTCCCGCCTGCCAGCGGCGGAGTGTTTTCGTCCTCATCGCCAAACCCTGACTTCTGTGGCTTGACTATTTTTGAGAGTTTTCCTAGCGGACTTGTTTTGGACTCAGTCGAGGTCTCTCCGCGTCTCTGTGAACGCGGACCGAACTGTTCTGGTTCACTTTAAAATAAAGACGCTTTTCGGACACCATTCTCCACCATTATTCAACCTGGTTAACTAAATAAGATGTATGATGCTTGACAGATTTGAAAGACTTGTAAAAGCAGCATATTTCTGCAGCCCTGGAGTCCAGGAGGAGCAGCAGAGGTCAGAATGTGTCGGAGCGCGTTTAACTATTGTCTGCAGTTCCACGCGTGTCCACCGGGTGGCGGTAAAGCATCACATGATATTTCTCCTTTTTGGAACTTCTTCAGCTGCGTTGAGCTTTAAATCTTCACCTGTCGCTCCCTTTAAGCTCTAAACTTTGCGGTTCTGTGTGTAGTTTGTTGGTTTGAATATTTCTGATGAATTCTGATGACGATGAGTGAAACTGTCAATGACCAATAGAAAGTTCGTCCATTGTTCTACTGCGTCACACATTTTCATTATTTATTGTCATTTTTGGGTCTAAACTGGACCAGTTCTGTGAGCTGTTTTGCTTTTTCTGTGGACCAGATGTTCCAGGCAGGTTCCATCATCGGACACAGACGGAGACAGGTCACGTGACAACAGTCAGCCTTTAGTTCTTTATTACAGGAGGATCTGGTTTATATACAGACACGTATCTGCAAAATACTAAAAAGTATCTGAACCCAAAGTACTAAAAAGTCTACATCCACGCACACGTGTGTATTAAGTGTTTATACACACGTGTGCGCGTACGTGCACACTGTATATTCATCTAATAACTGTTAGTTTCTAAAACAGCAAAGTAGAGTCACTGAGGCACGGCTTCACCTCCTTTACACCGAGGTTTCCCTGAGCAGGTGTGATGAACTGTTGCAGAAGGAAAAGCATGGAACATGTTAATAACCGGACACAACAACACTCAGGTTTATTGTCTGACGGCATCAGTGTCTCTGGTTGCATCTGTCTGAGGAGCATTGTGAAACCAGGAGCAGTGTAAATGAGGGGGGGGGGGGGGACAGTGAGTGGATGCTGCATTCATCAAACACACAATAGTCAGAAGAGAAGAAGGAAGAACAGAAGCCCGTGTTCCTCAGTGTTGGTGTGGATACACCTGTTTGGAGGAGCAGGAAGCAGGCTGGACTCTTCCAGCTGGCTTTAATGCCACTTCTCTTCTGAGAACCTCCCAGCAGCTTTCTCTCCACCATCTTTTTACGCTGAAGATTTTTGATCATTTCAGGTCAGATGTTCTTGGACTGAGGTTAAAAATGTTTGTTCTTGTGCTCGGAGCGAACCGATGATCCTCTAAAGTCAGGCATCCTAAAGGTGGATGTTTTCTGAGGCCTGGAGGCTTTAAAGTGGCGCTTTTACCCACTTGTCCTCGTTCTGTTGGAAACTTGATCCAAAAACCTTTTCTGGAGCTTCATGTTCTGCTTTTTTGAAGGAATGAAATGGTTTCATCAGCGCTGCCGGGGGCTGAGCAGGCTTCATAAATCTGAAGCTCTGAGATCCTTTAAAGATCTCCTGGAATCAGCAGATGGGGGTTTGATCAAAAACTGTAAGAATCAGTCAAGCTATCAAATCTTGACTCAGTCCAAGCGTGAACCAGTCCATCCAGAGCTGATTATGGCTCAGCCAGGAGGAAAGCACGGCCTGGGGGGGTTCATATGGAGCAGGCACACTCTGGCTCTATTGCTACTGAAAACAGCCCTTCAGCACAGCAGCCTGAAATACAGTTCTGGAGAACACCTGTTCCCAACAGAACCTGTTTAAAACGGGACCAGTAAAGATGCCCGGCGTGACCACGACCACGGGGAGAGAGGGGGGGGGGCAGAGACAGGCGGTAACGCCGCTGCCCACCGATTCACCTGGAAACAACAGAAACCCCAGCAGCTTGGACCCAATATGGCAGCGTGTTCCTCAGAAACGCTCCTCAAACTCTCCCCACAGCTTCATTGCTAAACAGGATTTGGGTTTTTTTGTCCGTGCTAAATGGAAAGTGTTTGTCCTTTGGTGGTCCAACAGGACCACGATTTGGATGGATGGATGATTTGATGTTATTGAGAATAAAAACAGCTGAAAATGGAAGCGGAGATGTTTCAGAGCACCAGAGTTCAGAAAGAGTTTCTAATCAAACACCGCCTGTTGGGAATGATGAATGGATGCATTTTTATTTAATTTAGACTAATTTTAACATCCTTTATGCCAGTTCCATAGAGCACACACACACTAGCAAAGATGATATCCAAACAGCCAAATAAATGGGAGTCAAAAGAAATCATTTAAAGCTCATATGTCAGAGTCAAGGTCGAGGGTTTTCTATGGCCCCCGGGATGATATTGATTTATTATTAGAACCGGCCCACAGGCCGCAGATGTTTTACACAGGCCAATACTACATTTCCCACAATGCAACGGTGACAGTCTGAGCGGAAGGTGGCTTCATTTCATTATTTATCAGTAGTCATTAGCATAACAGCAAAAGTGAACTTTCAGATACCCATAAAATGGCAAAACGGAAGGTGGACACTGAGAACCGGGGGTTCAAACAAGGTGGGAGTGGGAGTACATGTTCACGGAGGCAGCTGGGAAACCTGGGTGTCTTCTGTGTGGAGAAAGGGTGGCGGTAATGAAAGAATATCATCTGAGACGGCATCATGAAGCTAAACACGCGGACAAAGACAAGAATATGGACATGGAACAAAAGCTACAGGAGGTTGAGGAATTAAAACCAGGCCTCAAATCTGGACAGGCTCTGTTCAGAAAAGCCAAATCTCAAAGCGAGGCTGCTGTCAAGGCCAGTTTGATTCTGGCAGAAGAGATCGCTCAATCAGCCCGGCCATTTCCAGAGGGGGATTCCATCAAACACTGCATGCTTAAAGTTTGTGAGCAAGTTTGCCCAGACAAAAGGCAACTCTTTTGAAACGGGAGCCTGAGCAGAAACACCATTGTTATCCCTCAATCTAAAAGAGCAGCTGGAGAAAAAGGGGAAAGATTTCATGGCATCTTCCCTGGCTGTGGATGAGAGCAGCGACATTAGAGGGGACTCCAGCCTCAACATGACAGAGGAGTTTCTGGCGTTACGTCCTGTGCACGGCACAACCACAGGACATGATTTGTATGAAGAGGTGTCCAGATGTGGAAATGAGATGGAGCTGCCTCGGGAAAAACTGGTGGGTTGGACAACAGACGGAGCAGCTGCCATGTGTGGACACAGGAGTGGACTGGTGGCCAAGATACGGGAGAAGATGCAGGAGGAAAACGTGACGGCTGAACTGACAGCTCATCATTGCATCATACACCTGGAATCGTTGTGTGCTGAAGCCCTGAACATGGAACATGGAATGTTCACCATCACGCACGCAGTGAACTTTATCAGAGCCAAAGGTTTAATTCAGCGCCAGTTCAAGGCGTTTCTGAGCCAGTGGCAAACGCAGCGTGGTGATTTGCCCCATCACACTGAGGTGCGATGGCTAAGCCAGGGAAAGGTGCTGCAGAGATGTTTCCAGCTTCCTGAGGAGATCGGATGTTCTTGGACAGCAAAGGGAAAGACACGACTCAACTCCCAGACCAAAGGTTCTTGTGTGAAACGGCTTTTCTGTGGGACATTCCGAGTCATCTGAATGCAATGAAGCTGCAGCTGCAGGGTCGGGGTGGTGTCCCCTCTGATATGTACAGTACAGTGAAGGCCTTTAAAACCAAACGGACTCTGTGGGAGGCACAGATGCACAAAGGAAACTTGAGCCACTTTCCCAGCTGCCAGACCCTGAAAGAGAAGCTCTCTACCAGTGTGTTCCCGAGCGCACAGTTTGCTGATTAAATGAGTGTTCTCGCCGCTGACTTCCCACGCCGAGTCACTGACTTAAAAGCACCAAAAAGCAAGTTTGAACTGCTCAGCCGTCCGTTTGAGGTTGAGGTGGAAAGCTCAGCACCAAAGCTCCAAATGGAGGTGATTGAGCTCCAATGCAGTGATGCCCTGAAGGCAACACATGGGGCAGTGGGTGCTGCGGAGTTTGCCCGTTTCCTCCCTGACACACATCCAGGCTGCTCCAACGTTGCCTGTGTTTGGCAGCACAGACCTGCGGGAACAACTGCTTTCTTTGATGAAGCTGAACAAAACATCACACAGAAGTGGACTTCGTGCTGAACACCTTCACTCAATTGTGAGGAGTTCCTCAGCTCAGAGCCGGACCCCCAACATTGATGAACTCGTCCAAAAGATGAGACACCACCAAGTATCAGCCTCAAACAAGTGAACATTAAGCTGCAATAACACATTGACAATTATTACTCAGCTCAAGTTTAAAAGTTAAAGGTAAATATTTTTCACTGCACATGTGCCTTTTCCTTGAAGAAAGTGTTGTTTTTGCTTCATAGAGTTTTGCACTTTATGTTATTGTATTTAAATCAAATTATGTTCTAAAAATATTTCAGTTGAGTGAATGATAGAAAATTGCTGTTATAATATTTTTCTTTGAAGTAAATTTAGCCCACTTTTGCTAAATGAGAAAATGTACTGATGGTGCCTTGAATAATACCGCTTCATTCATTTAATGTTCATGTTATGGGGATTTTTATAGAAAGCAAATTTGTCTTTTGTGCCTCTTGAAAATTAAAAATGACTGACAGAGCCATAAGAAACTATTGATTTATTTATCTGATCATATTGTAAAATATTTGTTAGATTTTCAGTTGGTTCAATTTGCTTCACGAGACCAGGGGTCACCAACACGTTGCCCGCGGGCACCCGGTCGCCCATCAGAACCACATGAGTCGCCCACCGGCCTGTTCTAAAAATAGCTCAAATAGCACCACTGACCAATGAGCTGCATCTCATTTATTTTGTTTGCTATTCTTGTTTAAATCCCACTTACACATAAACTGGAAATAACAATATATTAAAAAACACTTGTTTAATATAAATGAACTATGACCTAGTATAGTTCAAAGGTCAGTATGATGCGCATGACCAAAACGTAGCGTCTACGCAGATCGCTACGACCAAACAGCCGAGCGGGCGCAGCCAAAACGAGGAGATGACTGACCCATAAAAAGATGGCAGAAAAAAGAAAGAAGACAGATCATTTTCACCACGAGAGTTTCTTTCTCCACAAGAGAAGAACTTCTCACACTACTGCCCCTAAAGACAACTACGAGGGGAGTTGACATATATGACGAGGGGAGTTGGCATATATAACGAGGGGAGTTGACATATATAACGAGGGGAGTTGACATATGTAACGAGGGGAGTTGACACATATAACGAGGGGAGTTGGCATATGTAACGAGGGGAGTTGGCATATGTAACGAGGGGAGTTGACATATATAACGAGGGGAGTTGGCATATATAACGAGGGGAGTTGACACATATAACGAGGGGAGTTGACACATATAACGAGGGGAGTTGGCATATATGACGAGGGGAGTTGGCATATATAACGAGGGGAGTTGACATATATAACGAGGGGAGTTGACATATGTAACGAGGGGAGTTGACACATATAACGAGGGGAGTTGGCATATGTAACGAGGGGAGTTGGCATATGTAACGAGGGGAGTTGACATATATAACGAGGGGAGTTGGCATATATAACGAGGGGAGTTGACACATGTAACGAGGGGAGTTGACACATATAACGAGGGGAGTTGACACATATAACGAGGGGAGTTGGCACATATGTAACGAGGGCAGTTGACACATATAACGAGGGGAGTTGGCATATGTAACGAGGGGAGTTGACATATATAACGAGGGGAGTTGACACATATAACGAGGGGAGTTGGCATATATAACAAGGGGAGTCGACATATATAACGAGGGAGTTGACACATATAACGAGGAGAGTTGGCATATATAACGAGGGGAGTTGACATATATAACAAGGGGAGTCGACATATATAACGAGGGGAGACGACATCTATAACGAGGGGAGTCGACATGATGGCAGAAAAAAGAAAGAAGACATTGTGGCAGGACGAGGAACGACTCGGACAGAGCAGAGGGTTTAGACGTCTTTATTCTGCAACCAGCAGACCAACTCTAAATGGCGCGTTGAACAGTGCATTCAATCAAGGGCTAACCACGCCCATCACCCCATGCATCACCTGGGTGTGAGATACACCCAAATGTGTCCGCCACACAGCCCCCCCCCCGAACACCCAGAAGGGAGAAGAACAGCAGAAAGAGGGAAAGGAAAAATAACAATTTTACATTTCAGTCCCTGACAGGGGGTTTAATCAGCCTGCCATAACGGCTGCGGCGCCCCTCTTCCGGGAACGCAGATGAGTCGCAGGCAGGAGAAACAAAGTCCACAGCAGGCTGTAAATTAGAACAAAGATCATCAGACGGGACATTCTGGACCTTGGGAGGACGGCCCCGACGGGGGACCTGAGCCGGCAACACATCCTGCCCAACCAGCAAATGTGCCGGCTTCAGCCTATCCAACGTGACCCGCTCCGACCGACCACCCATATCGAGCACGAAACTCTTCGCCCCCGTCTCGAGCACCCGGAATGGGCCGTCGTACGGAGGGCGAAGGGGTGACCGGTGGGCGTCATGTCGTACAAAAACAAAACGAGCTGTTGCTAAGTCCGTCGGTACAAACGACCGCGGAAAACAGTGGAGCACGGGGGATGGAGACAGAGCGGGCCCAGCCGAAAAGTAACTTCCGGCAGGAAAGTTACAAGGAGGCGCACTCTCTGGCAGAAATTCCCCTGGAACACGAAGCGGTTGTCCCAAGACCAATTCCGCAGGCGAAGCATCCATATCCTCTTTAGGAGCTGAACGCAAACCAAGCATCACCCAAGGTAAACGATCCACCCAGCTGTCATCCGAAAGCGCGGCACGCAATGCTGCCTTGAGTGAACGGTGAAAGCGTTCACAAAGCCCGTTAGCCTGAGGATGGTACGCAGTGGTACGGTGAACCTGTGTGCCCAAGGACCTAGCCATAGATGACCACAGTTCCGAGACAAACTGAGGTCCCCTGTCAGAAGTAATGTCGGAAGGGGAGCCAAAACGTGCGACCCAAGCCGAAAGAAATGCTCTAGCGACGTCTGCCGATGTCGTGGAGGAAAGAGGGACCACCTCTGGCCACCTGGTGGTGCGATCCACCATAGTGAGCAGATGAGTGTACCCATGGGATGGCGGTAAGGGTCCGACCAGGTCCACATGCACGTGGTCAAACCGTCTGGCTGGAATCGCGAATGGTTCAAGGGGTGCCTTGGTGTGCTGGTGAACCTTAGCACGCTGACATGCCACACAGGCTGCTGCCCATTCTCTGACCTCCTTGCGAAGGCCAGGCCAGACAAACTTGGCACCCACCAGTTTCACCGATGCGCGGACCCCCGGGTGTGAGAGGGAATGGACCATATCAAAGACCCTGCGGCGCCAGGCCACCGGGACCACAGGTCGGGGACGACCGGTGGAAACGTCACAAAGGAGGGTAGGACCGCCATCCTGTACTACAGCTTTCTCCAGCTTCAAGCCTGTACCGGTGGACTCAAGAGCCCCTATCTCCGGGTCCCCCGACTGGTCAGCCGCCATGGCAGAGAAATCCAGCCCTAAGTGTACAGGACAAATCAACACCCGCGACAGACAATCGGCCACCGGGTTAGCTTTTCCAGCCACGTGCCGAACGTCAGTCGTGAACTCCGACACTGCCGCCAGATGACGCTGCTGACGCGCAGACCAAGGCTCCGACACCTTTGACATAGCGAATGTCAGAGGTTTGTGGTCGACATAAGCCGTGAAAGACCGGCCCTCGAGCAGAAAACGAAAATGACGCGTAGCCAGGTACAATGCAAGTAACTCCCGGTCAAAAACGCTGTACTTCCGCTCATTGTCCCGTAGCTTGCGACTGAAAAATGCAAGGGGCTGCCATGCACCACCCACACTCTGTTCGACCACTGCCCCGACGGCCACATCTGAGGCGTCAGTCGTCAAAGCGATGTCCGCCCGAGGTGCCGGATGGGCCAACAGTGTGGCGTTGGCTAAGGCAGACTTGGCCCCCTCAAACGCCTGGACCCGCTCGGCAGTCCAGTCGACCTGATCCGTAGCCCTCTTCATCCGTAGGGCCTCATACAGTGGCTGCAGGAGGTGGGCTGCCCTGGGGAGAAAACGGTTATAAAAATTCACCATCCCCAAGAATTCCTGCAGAGCCTTAACGGAGACCGGACGAGGAAATTCCGCCACCACTTGCACCTTGGATGGCAATGGAACTGCACCATCAGAAGAAATGCGGTGGCCCAAGAAATCAATCACTGGCAGACCAAACTGGCATTTCGCTGGGTTTACGATCAGGCCATGATCTGCCAGTCGCTGAAAAACCTGCCCAAGGTGGGTCAGGTGCTCATCTGCCGAAGGACTTGCTACCAATATGTCGTCCAAGTAGACGAACACAAAGGTGAGGTCACGCAATACCGAGTCCATTAGCCGCTGAAAGGTCTGTGCTGCCCCCTTCAGGCCAAAGGGCATGCGCAGGAACTCGAAAAGCCCAAACGGGGTAATCACGGCAGTCTTGGGCACATCCTCGGCACGCACCGGAACCTGATGATAGCCCCGCACCAAGTCTACCTTGGAGAAAATGGTAGTGCCTGCCAAGCGAACGGAAAAATCCTGAATGTGCGGAATGGGGTAACGGTCATGGGCTGTGATGTTGTTAAGACGACGAAAATCACCACAGGGCCGCCAAGTGCCATCCGCCTTGGGCACCATATGGAGCGGAGAGGCCCATGGGCTGTTAGAGCGCCGCACAATCCCTAAACGCTCCATTGTGGCGAATTCCTCCCTAGCCGTCGCCAACTTCACAGCATCGAGTCGCCGAGCGCGTGCAAAAACGGGCGGACCCGCGGTGGGAATGAAGTGCTCCACCCCGTGCTTTGTGACGGCCGTGGAAAACGCGGGCGTAGTAAGCGATGGAAAATCACCCAGCAACCGCTGAAAAACATTGCCCGCCGCAGCAAAACTGGCATGTGCCAGCGGCCCAGGTCCCCCCGTCAGACATGGAAAGGTGGCAAAAGACACAGCATCGATTAGACGTCGGTTAGCAACATCCACTAGCAGACCATGAGAACACAGAAAATCTGCGCCTATGATGGGAACAGTAATGGAGGCTAACACAAAGTCCCATGTGAACCTGCGTCCAGAAAAACAAACAGTCACCGACCTGGTACCAAATGTCTCAATAGAGGAACCATTAGCAGCAGTCAGTTGGGGGCCTGCGCCCGAGGATGACAGGTCTGCGCTGCCTGGAGGGAGGAGGCTCTTCTGGGAACCAGAATCCACCAGGAACCGCCGGCCTGACAGGGAGTCTTTGACGAACAGCAGCTCCTCCTGTTCACCAGCGCCCACAGCTGCTACTGAGCGCTGGCCCTGGCGTTTCCCTGCGTCTCGAACGCACATGGAGGAACGCAGCGCCGGGCCTTGTGGCCAAAACGCTGGTGGAAGAAACACAGGTCACTCTCCCTCCTCCGGGAGGAAACTCCAGCAACCATCGCCTGGTCTGTGTCCTCTGGTACCAGCAGCCGAGAATCCGCCAACACGCTCTGCACGGAGGTCCTCCTCGCAGTCAGCAGCACACGATCCGCTTCCTCAGCCAAACCACGGAAATCACCAGCCGCCAAACTCGGGGAGTTCGCCAAGGCCGCCCGGACCGGATGTGGAAGTTGGCGCAGGAAAATGTGCGGGAAAAGGAACCCGCCTTCGTCTGCGCCCAGCAATGACAGCATGCTGTCCATAAGGTCCACCGCCGAACCATCGCCCAAACCCGGCAGGGAAAGCAGTTTGTCCGCCCTTTCCGCGGCGGATTGGCTGTACCTCCGGAGCAGGAGCTCTTTGATCGCTGCGTACTTTCCGCGCGGTGGCGGATCCCGCAGCAGCTGCATGACGCGGCGAGTGGATTGCTGGTCCAGAGCCGCGACCACCAAATAATATTTGGAGTCGTCCTCGGTGACTCCTCGCAGGTGGAAAAGCGCTTCGACATGCTGGAACCACGGGGCCGGGTCGCTCTGCCAGAAGTCGGGCAGCTTCACGGACGCGATGACGCTGGCTGGTTGCGCGTGTCGGGGCGACATTACCGAAGAGGAGATACCATCGTCTGCTGCCTCAAACATGTTCAAAACGGGGTCACCAATGTGGCAGGACGAGGAACGACTCGGACAGAGCAGAGGGTTTAGACGTCTTTATTCTGCAACCAGCAGACCAACTCTAAATGGCGCGTTGAACAGTGCATTCAATCAAGGGATAACCACGCCCATCACCCCATGCATCACCTGGGTGTGAGATACACCCAAATGTGTCCGCCACAACATATCATTTTCACTACGAGAGTTTCTTCTCCACAAGAGAAGAACTTCTCACACTACTGCCCCTAAAGACAACTACGAGGGGAGTTGACATATATAACGAGGGGAGTTGGCATATGTAATGAGGGGAGTTGACATATGTAACGAGGGGAGTTGACACATATAATGAGGGGAGTTGGCATATATAACGAGGGGAGTTGACATATATAACGAGGGGAGTTGACATATATAATGAGGGGAGTTGACACATATAACGAGGGGAGTTGACATATATAACAAGGGGAGTCGACATCTATAACGAGGGGAGTCGACATATATAACGAGGGGAGTCGACATCTATAACGAGGGGAGTCGACATGATGGCAGAAAAAAGAAAGAAGACATATCATTTTCACTACGAGAGTTTCTTTCTCCACAAGAGAAGAACTTCTCACACTACTGCCCCTAAAGACAACTACGAGGGGAGTTGACATATATGACCAGGGGAGTCGACATATATAACGAGGGGAGTCGACATATATAACGAGGGGAGTCGACATATATAATGAGGGGAATCCGATGGCTCAGCAGGGGACGGATTTTGCTTCCTTTTTTGTCACTTTTGAGTGAAATAAAAGAGTTCATGCAGTCGAGAGGGGAAGACGCGCTGCTGGATTGATTGATTGATTGACTGATTGAGTACTTTATTGATCCCTTTAGGGGGTGTCCATCAGGGAAATTAGCATCTCCAAAAAAAATGTACAGCACTGTACAAAATTACCCACCACCATTAAACACTATTAAACCTATTAAAGATAATAAAAATAGAATAAAATAAGAAATAAAATAGAATAAATTAAAAATAGAATATAAAATATAAAATATAAAACTATAAAAATGTAAATAAATGAATAGATGGATGAATGAACTGAATGAATGGATGTCCCAGTATTATGTTATTGCAGTGTTGTTCCAGTTCTCCTGGAGTTGGCCCTCCTCCCCCCCCCAGTGAGGAGCTGAACAGTCTGATGGCTCGGGGGATGAATGAGTTCCCCAGTCTGTTGGTCCTGAACTTGGGGAGGCGCAGCCTCTGGCTGATCAGGCTTCTACAGAGGGTGGCGGACATTGTCCATGATGCTCCGCAGCTTGTCAATAGTTCTCCTCTCTGCCACTGTCGCCAGAGGTTTCAGCTTCATCCCCACCACCGAGCTGGCCCGCCTGATCAGCTTCTCCAGCCTGGAGAGCTCCGCTTTTGTCACACCCCCCCCCCCAGCACACCACAGCGTAGGACAGGATGCTGGCGACCACAGACTGGTAGAACATCCACAGGAGTTTCCTGCAGATGTTGAAGGATCTGAGTCTCCTCAGGAAGTACATCCTGCTCTGGGTCTTCTTGTACAGCTGCCTCGTGTTGCTTGTCCAGTCCAGCCTGTTGTCCAGCCACAGCCCAAGATATTTGTAGGTCTGCACCTCCTCCGTTCCTATCTGAACTGGTCTAGGTCTCGGTCGGTCCCTCCCAAAGTCAATGACCAGTTCTTTAGTTTTGGAGGTGTTGAGCTGCAGACCGTTGTTGTGGCACCAGGCAACAAAGTCCCTCACCAGGCACCAGTACTCCTCCTCTTCGTCGTCTCTGATACATCCAACGATGGCTGTGTCATCTGCGAACTTCTGTATATGACACATTTCGGAGTTGTAACAGAAGTCCGAGGTGTACAGAGTGAAGAGGATGGGGGACAGCACAGTCCCCTGTGGAGCACCGATGCTGCTGACCAGTGTCAGACGTGATGTCCTTCATCCTGACGGACTGCGGCCTGTCGGTGAGGTAGCTGGAGATCCAAGCAACCAGGCAGGGGTCCACTCGCATCTGTAGAAGCTTGTCCTGTAGGACAAGGGGCTGGATCGTGTTGAAGGCACTCGAGAAATCCAAAAAGAGGATTCTCGCTGTGCCACTCCCCTTGTCCAGATGCGAGTGGACTCGGTGCAGCATGTAGATGATGGCGTCCTCTACACCGACCTTGTCCCGGTAGGCGAACTGTAAGGAGTCCTCAGCGTGCTGCACCTGGGGCCTGAGGAGGTTGAGGAAGAGCCGCTCCAGAGTCTTCATCAGATGTGAGGTGAGTGCCACCGGCCGGAAGTCGTTCAGCTCATTCGGTCTGTTCTTCTTGGGGACTGGAATGATGCAGGACGTCTTCCATAAGGTGGGCACTTTCCCCAGCTCCAGGCTGAGGTTGAAGACCCGTTGTAGCGGCTCCCTGAGTTCAGCAGCGCAGGTCTTGAGGAGCCGGGGACAGACTCTATCCGGTCCAGCGGCTTTTCAGGGCCGGAGCTTCCTCAGTTCTCCCCTCACCTGGTCAGCCGTGAAGCAGGGAGGATGTGGGGATGGTGAGAGCAGGGGGATGGCGGTGGTAGAGGGTGGAAGGGTGGGAGGAGGGAGGTCAGTAGAGGGAGGGGAGGTGGAGGAGGGAGGAGGGGAGGAGGGGTTGGGGGAAGGACACTGACTGGACACTTGACCTTGCATTTTTAACGGACATTACTGGGAAACGGAACAGTTTGAACTGGGAGCTGCAAGGCAAAGGTGAGACTGTTGCTGATAGGATCAGTGCTGTAAATGCATTTAAAGCCAAGATGAACATTTTCTCTGTGCATTTACAGACAAAAGGTGCTGCACTTCCCCTCTGTGGAGATGGTGCTGAGAGACAATGCTTCTGCATGTGAGGCTTTGGACTAAAGCACAAAATGCACAAATTCTGTCTTAAATCAGCATCAGCCGTCTTTGTTCATTTAAATATATGGAGCAGTGATCCAGGATTAAACGTTGCTGTTGTCCAAGATTACTGACTGATCCATGATGTGTAACAGATTTCTATTATATCGATTAACGTGAATGTTTGCATTGAAATTTGACAGAAATCTGCAGAATGTAAACTGTATAAAAGTTCACTTTCACAGAAACAGTTGCAGTCTCATTATGGGCTGTAACTGTAGGAGCTCCAGCTTATGTCATTAGAATCTACATGATTCAGTTTATTCATGCTTTTAGTGCTCTTTTGACTGAATTTTACCAGGTAAAAATGTACCTTTTCTGCCCCCAATACAAGAGTTCCTCTGTGTTCTAAGAGTTTAAAGAAATGCATTTAAAAAACTTAAAACGAGGCCAGATTTCCTTCAAAAGCCTGGTTTGACCAGCAAGTCTGGCTCATTTACAGTTATTGATGAGCTCTTTTTCTGTGATATCTGCCATTTAAGTCCTAAAAAGCTATTTAAGGGTCGTTTTCCTTCCACTTCTCAATCACCGACGTGTCCAACTTCACAGGACCTGCCCAAAGGTTCCCGTTTCTGTCATCCTCGCAAAAACGGACTAAAAGGACGCTTCTCCGGGTCATCCAGCTCACGGTGTCCAGGCAGCTCACTTTCTCTGTCGGGTAGACGATCTTCCCACAGCGGGCGCACTGAGGGTTCATCCTCGGAACCTCGTCCGCGGTCTCCTCCGCTTCTTTAAAACAGATATAGTTGCCGTCGCCGGCAGCCGAGCGCCACAAGTTCCAGCAAACGTTTGACAACCAGCAGCGACGACAAAATGTAGAGATACAAGTCAGTAGGAGACAGACGGAGCCTCTGTGGACGCACGAAGGAGCCGCGTCCGGGCTGGAGACTCGCTGATGCTGCGCTGACAACCACCGTCAGTGACAAGCTAGCGAGAGTGAGCTCACGAGACCGGAAACTAGCGACAGAAACCGGAAGTAAACAAAGGAGCTGACAACTTTGCGTTCAAGTTTCATTCAAATATGCAAATAAAGAGTCAAATAAAAAATACATTTAAACTTAACAGAAAATATAAAGACTCATCAACTTTATTTATACCCAAAATGTAGTTTCATAAACTTCCTCATGCAAATATTTACGCTGTATGATATGAAACTATTAGAATTACACAAATGTATTTTTAATTTATGCCAAAATGTACATGTAAAAATGTTTTGATCCTCAGTCACATAACACAAAGTCCTTTGGTGGTCCAACAGGACAACGATTTGGATGGATGGATGATTTGATGTTATTGAGAATAAAAACAGCTGAAAATGGAAGCGGAGATGTTTCAGAGCACTAGAGTTCAGAAAGAGTTTCTAATCAAACACCGCCTGCATCTTTCAAAATATGGTTTCAACCCCTTTAACATGATCAAATAGTCATAACAATGAACAAGTATCACTTGTCCTGTTATTTATACTTGAATTCGTTATGTTTAATACATTTCCGTGTGTGTACAACCACCTCCTCAGCAACGATGCCCAATTCAACGTGGCTTACTACTGCAACGTTCTGGTGGATTCAACAGGTCTCTGCTACTGGTTACCACCCCCCATCTTCAGATCGTCCTGCTCCATCAGCGTCAAATATTTCCCCTTTGACTGGCAGAACTGCACGCTCAAATTCACGTATTCACGGGCAGGATTTTTCATTGTTTGAAACGCAGACGAACTCTGACATGATGTTTTAAACTGAGCTGAGTCAAGATTTTATAGAATCTAAACACATATGGGAGGAGAAAAAGGTGCAAAAATAAAATGCACGGTGCAGCTAAACTCACCCAGTAGGAAAAAAGCCTTTTTAAATTCTGAACTGCATTTCCCATGTTGCCTTGCAGCTCTCTAACGTACAATGCCAAAGAGATCAGGTTGCTCCTGAAGGAAGACATAGTCATTGAAACCAAGTGGACGGTTGAATGGATCATTATTGATCCTGCAAGCTTTACAGGTAACCAAGTAAATATTAATTTCCATTTATTTTTATTTTTTACTGCATACAGTCCTGGAGCTTGTTGGGGACTTTCAGTGTACTGGATGCTGTTGATACATGCAGAGAAGTTGTTTTCACCAGAGCCTGAGCCTTCAGACTGGCTGCAGCTCCAACCAGACTGACAGTCATAACTTCATCACTTGTGTCTGAACTCTGGCTTTGACCAACAGAGAATGGTGAGTGGGAGATCATCCACCGACCCGCCAAGAGAAACACCTACAAACACATTCTCATGGAGAGCAACAAGCATCAGGACATCACCTTCTACCTGGTCATCAGACGCAAACCTCTCTTCTACGTGGTCAACATCATCATCCCCTGCGTGCTCATCTCCTTCCTGGCCTCGCTGGTCTACTACCTGCCCGCAGACAGTCAGTGCAGAGTCACAGAACGTACTGAAGCCAGCGGCAGGCAGATTAACAGTCTGGGACCTTTTCAGAATCACAACTACATGAACTGAGTTAACCTTCAACAGCACCCAAAGAATCAGACATTATAGCTGAATATCACGCCAGCACGGGACAACACAGCTAATAAAGCAGCAAACATCGGTAGTGGGCGGAGCTGAGGGGCCGCCATTAATCGAGAAACATTAATTAGCTCCCCAACAGATTTTTGAATAGATTTTAAAAAGGATAATAAAAATGTGTGTGTGTGTGTAGGTGGTGAGAAGATGACACTGTCCATCTCGGTGCTGCTCGCTCAGTCTGTCTTCCTACTCTTGATCTCTCAAAGGCTCCAGAAACATCCACGTCCGTTCCTCTTATTGTGAAGTAGGTAAACGCACCATTTACTCCACATCACTTTAACTCTGAATCAGATATATTCTGCTTCTCCAAACTATATATACATTAGGGCTGCAGAACCAGGTGACAACCGGCTGAGATTTAAAAAATGGAAAACATCTGAGTGTGTTTGTGTGTTCAAGATATTTGATGTTCATCATGGTGGTGGTGACGGTGGTGGTGCTGAACTGTGTGGTCGTCCTCAACCTCCACTTCAGGACGCCGAGCACGCACGTCATGTCTGAGTGGACCAAACAGGTAAGACACACACATCCTGTTGTCCCTTTGTTGAACAGATGAACATCAGGATATATGAACATGTGACTGAATAACATATGAAAGAGGATATATGAACATATGACTGAATAACATATGAAAGAGGATATATGAACATGTGACTTAATAACATATGAAAGAGGATATATGAACATGTGACTTAATAACATATGAAAGAGGATATATGAACATGTGACTTAATAACATATGAAAGAGGATATATGAACATGTGACTTAATAACATATGAAAGAGGATATATGAACATGTGGTTTTCCCACTATAACACACACACATACACACATCAGTGTACACATACACTCTTCCTCCAGCAATTACCCCGCATCTTGCGCATGTCCCGCCCTGCTGAGGCAGAGCCGTACTGGGATGGAGCGTTACCGCGGCGATCCAGCTCAGTGGGCTCCATTGCCTCGGCTGAGGAGTACGACAGTGTGAAGTCCCGCAGTGAGCTGATGTTTGAGAAACAGTCTGGGAGACACGGACTGGTGACCCGAGTCACACACGCTGCCAGTACGTTTCCAGAAACATTTAAACACATGAGATATAGAAGCATCAGTAGCTTCATTTGAGTTCTGAGCTTTGGTGTCTGTGTGGAGCTGTGAAACCACAAGAAGAGGGAGGAGCCATCAGCTGTACGCAGAGATCAAGCCGGCTGTGGATGGAGCCACTACATCATTAAACACATGCGCAACAAGAACGACGACAATGAGCTCAGAGGGTTCAAACAGAGTCCTCAACCCAAAGTCCTCAACCCAAGATTTAAAAAGATCAAAAGTGGCGTAAATGTCTGGTCCTGACAGGAGAAGGATAACTGGAGCGGCATCGCTCGTACAGTAGACCGACTCTGCCTCTTCCTGGTTACCCCGGTGATGACCTTTGGCACCGTAATCATCTTTCTGAGGGGAATCTGTAACCAACCTCCTCATCTGCCCTTCAAAGGAGCCCCGCATGACTCCAGAGAGGAGAACCCACGCCTGCTGTGATGCTCACACACAGCCAGGGCTTTTTCCATCGCCACCGTTTCTCTGGGGGAAATGTTGCATTTCTTTATCTTCATAACAACAAATCTTTAGTTTGTTCTGTAGGAGCTCCATATGTTTAGTGTCAAAGACTTCTTAGATTGTGTTCATTGCTGGCACATAAAGAAAAATGCTTTGATTTTACTAAAGTGACACAAACCCATCTCAACACTGTTTTTATATCCTCTATATTATTGTGCGTAGTCTGTGTAACTGTTATGCTTTATTTCTGCTGGCTTCTTTAATGTGATGTAAACCAGCCTGACATAATACCAGTTGAGTACTTTATTTTATGTTGCCAAAGGTTTAAAAACAGCCTGACAGAATAAGAAATTGTGAAAATTTAGAGGATGAATTATACCTGGTGGTATCTGATCTTGAATGGCAAATTTTAGAGTATTTTATAGGGAAGTGAAATAATGTTTGGACCTCTTATCAGGCAAAGAGAAAGTTGTTAAGAACTGCTCTAAAAACACCACCTAAGGGGGACTATATCCAAATCTCTCCGTTTACTGATGGGACGTTGAAACGTCAATACGCGGATTCATAAACAATAAAGTAAACAAAGGAGCTTTGTTCATTTATTCTTTACTTTATTCTTTATATTTATTTATTCTTTATTCTTTATACTTTATTCATAAACAATAAAGTAAACAAAGGAGCAGGATGCACAATCTGTGGAAGCCAACATAGAAACTTCTGAAGAGCCAAAGTTCTTGCAACAAAAATATAGTCCCCAATTAGGTTGTTTTTTTATCACAACACGACCCCGTCCCCATTATCTTAAGAGAATATAAAAGAATGAGTGGAGACAGAAGAGAGAATGAGACGTTTTTGGCGCGTGTCGCTCTTGATTTTGTGTTTATTTTTGCAGTAAACTTAAAGGAGGCCTTTTCACTTTATGAATCACTTTTGATTAATTTAAGCTGATATTCCATTCTTGACATCTTTAAATTTACAGTATTCATGGGAGATTTATTTGGTCATTTTGCTTCTTTTTATTTCCTATTTCCCACATTTATTCATAGTTTTTATTAGATTGCAATAAATCCTATAACATTTAACAGACTGACTAAAGTCAAATGACCTGCGGTTCCCACCGATAGCCGTCATTCTGATGGGTTTTTGCTGGCTGCAGCTGAAATATTCCAATGCTCCATGTCACAGATACAGTAATACTAAACCCTAAAGATTCTGAAGGCATGATGTAAAATAGTAACGTATAATACAGACATTTGAAGAGACAATTAAGAGAATGTTTTCATGCTTATAAGAGTGGCCAAGGAGCCATTTAGAACTTTATAAAGATGCATTGTGTGATACCAGGAACTAATTTAACTTCAAGGCGAAGCTGCTTCTGCTTTGTCGACCATCGACTGATCTCCTGAAAGTCCACCAGCGCTTTTTAAAAACTGAATTTTTCATCTATGGAGGGAGTAGACGGCAGATGTTTCCACAGATGCTCTTCACCAGTGGTCAGTGAGTGATGCAGCAGATGAGCGGGAGTTGACTGGCTACCACCAGCCATGTCTCAATGTCTCCAGCCCATAGTCTGGATTCTCTACGAGATCAGACAGCAGCTTCACTCCTGAATCCGGCAGCTGGTTCTTACTCAGGTCCAGTTCTCTGAGATGGGAGGGATTGGACCTCAGCGCCGAGGCCAGAGAGCCACAGCTGATCTCTGATAAGCAGCAGTTCCTTAATCTAAATAAAGAAGGAAACTTTTATAAGGTTATAAGTGAAACCAGTATTAATCTGAGAGGTTAATCAAAGGCATGATCTGTAAATATTTAATTTAGTTACAGGTCAAAAAATGATAGTAATGTAATTACCACAATTCCAACCTCTCAGGTTTGCACTGTTCCAGAGGAGAATATATATTGTTCTGGCCCTCACTCTTCCCAGGTTCTCCCCACCTCTTTCCCTCCCATCTCATCATGGAGATCCATCTCACCTGTGGCTCATCTTTAAAGGCACAACCTGTCTTAGATGACTTCCTGTCTCCCTCACCATCTCCCTCCTCGTTGGCTGGTGTCTACCAGGCACCCTCACCTAATTTTGGTTACCATCTGTCGGCTTTTTCATTGTCCTTAAATCAGTTTATCATGAATAAGTGGTCCCCGTGTGGCCCTCCCTGCTGAAGGAACTGGGCACAACACACACACTCAGACAGTGTGAGGACCCTCGGATGGAATAATGGACATTTTTGAGAATGGTGTTTACCTCAGAGTTTTCAGTCGGCAGTTTGGAAAGTGGAGAAAACCACAGAGCCGCTTCACTCCTGAATCCTGCAGCTGGTTCGACCCAGGTCCAGTTCTCTGAGATGGGAGGGATTGGACCTCAGCGCCGAGGCCAGAGAGTCACAGCTGATCTTTGATAAACTGCAGTCCCATAATCTAAAATAACAATTATTTTGAGAGAAGACAAATAAAAATCAACATGTACCAGAGCAAAACACAGCTTCCAAGCAACAAATCTCTGGTCCTGCACCGGCTTATCTGCCGTATGTTCGTATTTTGGGTTCTTTCAGGGCGGTTGGACAAGATCTACACCGTATGTAAAGTGTGTGTAGGTCAAAATACCTTCCAGGTTTGTGAGACCACATTTCTCAATAGCACTCAACTCTTGTCAGGAGTTGGGACAAAGCGACCCACTCCTGATAGCTTGTGGGCGATTCTGCAGCGACCCTGCAATCCTACACTCTCTGGTGAAACCAAATCAAAGGTTTTAGACACTGCTGGATGCTGGAAGGGTGGCTATAGTCTGGACGCAGAGTTCCCCTGCCTGCACATTTCTCCAACAATGATTGGCAGCTGGTGTCCCTTGTTCTCCAGATGAGAGAAGGAAAGAGAGCCACCCCACAGTGTGTTTGATTGCCCCACTGCAAGCTCAATGCTGCCAGAAAACATTGCAGGAGCATCAATTCCCCTCAGGGCATCAACAAGGACCTCAGGAAAAGGTGCAGCTGCCACCTACTAGAGACAAGCACACTGAGCTGAGATTCAAAGCCCTCTCCTCCCAAGAGAAGAGCTCGTTTGTTGGAGGCTCTTCTGGGCGATACCTGGTGCCACAGCTCCAGCTCAGCCCGTCTCTGGAGCTGAGGTGGAGCTGAGCAAGTTTCATGGTTCTCCACCACTTCCTCTCGCTGAGGACTTTCTCAGCTGGTGGTTTCTGCTCCACCTTCCAAGTTGAGCAGGTGATACTTCTGCATTCCTGCCACCAGTGTCTCTGCAGAAAGAGTCTTCTCTACTGTTTTATATTAGATTGTATAAAATTAGGATTTTTGGTTGATGTCTTAGATGTTGTTGACTAAGAGCAGGTTTTTCTTTAATAACACAGAAAGATTCGATGAGAAGAGCAAATGTATTATTTTATGAGCTACTTCCACTACTATTATATACACATACTTCCATATTGTCTTAGATTGCAAGCTGCATTTATTGCATCGTTCATAGAAAGTCATATTTGTGAGGAGAAAAACTCAAATAAGGTCATTTTCTTTAATAACCATTACAACAGAAGGAGGCGATGAACAAACAGATTTATATAAAAATGTGTGAAAACTAGAGAGAAGGGGCATGGCACACTGCAGCAGCTTTCTTTTTGGGGTTTCTAGTTTTCCTTCTGATCTTTAAAAGACAGGAAGAACCATTTTGATTGGTCTGAATGTTTGGGCGGTTTTGTGGCCAGCCTAAAATAAAACAAGACAAATCTACAACTGATACTTCCTTTCTAGTCATTGATGACCATCCTCACATGGGACAGATTTCCACAACCAATTTAATACTGCAAATCTGTCCTGTGTGGTTTTTTTCTGAGAACTGTAACACTACGTTTATAACACAGATCAAACATGTAAACATTTATTGTCTAACTAGTTACACCTTGGAAAGTACTGGATCATCTCTGACTGACCTGAGAGTCTCCAGCTCACAGAGAGGATCCTGTAGAAAACCACAGAGCAGCTTCACTCCTGGATCCTTCAGCTGGTTCTCACTCAGGTCCAGAACCCTCAGATGGGAGGGATTGGACCTCAGCGCCGAGGCCAGAGAGCCACAGCTGATCTTTGATAAACTGCAGTCTCCCAGCCTGGAAAAGGAATAAATGGGGCAAATAAAAACACATTTCTAAATCTGAAAATGAAGAGAAAAGCAGAAAATGTAAAGAAATTTAGAAAAGACCAACAGAGGCCTCCTGACCTGAGCGTCTCCAGTCTGCAGTTTGGATGCATCATTGCAGAAGACAGTAACTTTACTCGGCATCTGTCAGGCTTTTGTTCTCGCTTAAGCTCAGCTCCCGTAGATGAGAAGGGTTTGACGTCATTGCTGAGGCCACAACTTCCCAATGACTCGTTGAAAGAAAACTACCAGACAGTCTGTTGTGTATGAAACAAAAATAGTGAGTCAAACTTTGGGATTTCTAATCAACGTATCTGAGAATCTACCTCAACACAAATGGAGCTCATTTCCTGGAAAAGCTAAATTCAACACCGTAGAGCAACAGTTTGAACGACCATCAGATCTGAAATGCAACTGAATTATTCTCAACATTTGTCTTATTTTAGAACAGCTCATAATTACTCAATATTTAAAATGATTGTAGCAAATGGTTTAAAGAAACGTGCATCTTTTTATCTGTCTATCGGCTCTTTGGATATTTTGCATTTCATCCAATTTGTACGATGGTGCGTCAAGTCTTAATTCAGCGATCCGATCGATGACATCAGTGTCTCTGGTTGCATCGATTGCCCTCAGCTTCTGTTCTATCGGCCTGTTTTCCTTCAAATCATTTTCCCTGCACCTTTTGTTGCTAGTGATGAAGTTGCCACCTAACGGGTGTGGAAAGGCTCAAACAACTTTGTGGGTCACATAAAGGCTCCAAACGGAACCGCCACAAAGACCTAAAACACCCATTTAAACCAACGAGGCCGGCTGTTTTTACGTTGAACAAATGAAGCAAAATAGTCACGTGTCATTAGTTAAAATGTGTTTTTCTGTCGTTAGAATACGATGTATACAAACAAACAAAAGTTATTTAATGACATGACAGTAATTTCATGATAGTCAGTTAACTTGTGGCTCCTATTATTCCTGCCTTATGTTGGTTTGTCTGGATTGACCTTTGAACTTATATCCAGCCAGTGTTGAACATTTCTGGATGAATTGTTGTTGTTTTTAATTTATGGACGCTGCAATGGAGATAAAGAATTGAAGGAATGACCACTGGAGGGGGTATTGCTACCTGACATGATCCACTCGCTTGATTTAAACGCCGATGTCCGGCCCCAAAAATCTTTACTTACTCGGCCTTCCTGCAGTTCCTCACAGCTGGAATCAGGCGACGTCGTCCCTCATCTGAGGTGTTGTACTGCTGCAGGTCCAGCTCATCCAGAACCTCCTCTGACATCTGCAGCAGGTAGGCCAGAGCTGAACAGTGGATCTCTGACAGTTCCCTCAATGATTTCTTCCCTGACTTCAGGAACTCTTGGATCTCCTGATGGACGGACTGATCCTTCATCTCCATCAGACAGTGGAAGATGTTGATGCTTCTGTCTGGGGAGATTTCATCACTGTTCACCTCCTTCAGGTTGTTGAGGACCTTCTGGATGGTTTCTGGGTGGCTGTTCCTCTGATCCAACAGTCCACCCAAGATCCTCTGATTGGACTCCAGAGAGAGACCATGAAGGAAGCGAACAAACAAGTCCAGGTGGCCATTTTTACTTTCAAGAGATTTCATTAGTGCTCTCCTGAGGAAGTCATCAAGAGATGTGACTGGATCGTTATTAAACAACCCAGCAAACCCGGAAAAGGGGATTGGTTTAGAATATTTTAGGAACTGACTTATAACCGCTGTGTCTTTCCTGGTGTAACGGTGGAACATGTAGACGGCAGCCAGAAACTCCTGAACGCTCAGATGAACAAAGCAGTAGACTGATTTCTGGAAGATCACACTCTCTCTCTTGAAGATCTCTGTACAAACTCCTGAGTACACCGACACCTCGGAGACGTCCAGTCCACATCGCTCCAGGTCTTCAGAGTAGAACATGATGTTTCCTTTCTCCAGATGTTCAAACGCCAGCCGACCCAACTTCAGAAGGAGTTCTTTATCAGCCTCAGTCAGTTCCTCTGGTCTCTGCTTTCCTCCATACTTCTGCTTCTTCCTCTTTATCTGAACCCTCAGGAAGTGTGAGTAGAGGTCAGTCAGGGTTTTGGGCAGCTCTCCTCTCTGGTCTCTGGTCATCATGTCCTCCAGAACTATAGCAGTGATCCAGCAGAAAACTGGGATCAGACACATGATGTGGAGGCTTCTGGAGGCCTTGATGTGTGAGATGATTCTCTTGGACAGATCTTCATCACTGAACCTCCTCCTGAAGTACTCCTCCTTCTGGGAGTCAGTGAAGCCTCGTACTTCTGTGATCCTGTCAACACACGAGGGAGGAATCTGATAGGCTGCTGCAGGTCTGGAGGTGATCCAGATGAGAGCTGAGGGAAGCAGGTTCCCCTGGATGAGGTTCACCAGGAGCACGTCAACTGACGATACTTGTGTGACATCAGAGATGACCTGATGGTTGTTGAAACCCAGTGAAAATCTGCTTTCATCCAGGCCATCAAAGATGAACAGAAGTTTCCAGACAGTCAGATCTTCTGCTCTGATCTTCTGTAATGTTGGATGGAAAACATGAAGCAGTGAGAGAAGACTGTGCTGCTCATCTCTGATCAAGTTCAGCTCCCTCCATGAGAGCGGAAGCACCAGACTGATGTCTTGGTTCTCCAAACCTTCTGCCCAGTCCAGACTGAACTTCTGCACTGAGAAGGTTTTTCCAACGCCGGCGACACCGTTGGTCAGAACCACTCTGATGTGTCTCTGTTGCTCAGATAAGACTTTGAAGAGGTCCTGGCACTTGATTGGAGTGTCCTGGATGTTCTTCTTGGAGGTTCTCTCAAGCTGTCTCACCTCATGTTGTGTGTTCACCTCCTCACTTTGTCCCTCAGTGATGTAGAGCTCAGTGTAGATCTTGTTCAGCATGGTTCCACTTCCTGCTTCATTAGTTCCTTCAGTCACATGTTCACATCTTCTCTTCAGACTGATCTTATGACCTTCTATCACCTCCTGCAGTTCACCACCCTCTGAAACAAACAATCTTTTAAATCCTTTTACAATTGTCATCTACAGCAGTAACACAGATGTCCTCAACTGGAAAATATTCTGTCATGATTGAATGATCGAAGCAACAGTCGGGTAATGACCCATCTCACTGTCAGTTTAAATGTTATGTCTTCTTATGTACACCTATTCTTTTATTTCATTGGGTTTCAATGTAATTTAGTCTATAACAACCATTTCCATGTCTTCCAAGAGTTTGCTTGGACTAAACAGCTGGTAAAAGCTGGATGATATTTAGAAAAACACATCAAACCTTCTCCAAACACATCATACTCAGCAGACCCATTGTCCTGTAAAGGTCACCTGCCTTCAACTCTTTAACACTTTCCAGAACTAAATGACTAAATGTTGCTAAATACTGTCTAAGCATTTAGGAAGGTCTTCAGAGGGTTTGGTTCCAGTGGAACCAAACAAGAGCTCTCTGGATCTTCTCTTGCACATTGTAAATACACAAGTTGTTCCTTTATTCCGACCCAAAAGTATCTTATTAATACAAATGTAGGAGCTTACGTGAGACGCTGTTGTTCAGGTCGGCGGTCTGCAGTTCAGTTCTCCGTTTCTTTTCACCCTCGGGACAGGAGGAATCTCCAATGGAAGCAGACCGTTTCTGACACCTGTCAAAAATGGGAATAGTGGTTATACATGTCTACTGGGCGTTAGCAACGCCTAAGAAAGGCTGCGTTCACTTCTACTTTCAGTTTGCTCTGACAGTTGAAGATTGAATGAACACTGAGCAAAATATATAAAGTTATTTACGTTCTAACAAGCTCGTTTAGTTGGAGAAAAGTGTATTTGATCTAAGTGTTTAGTGGCTTTTCTTCATTGTGAATTTATGTTAAAATTAAAAGTGCCAAATCAGGAATATAAACTCATAGAATAGAACAAAAGTTCTCCATTTATGCTCCAAATACAGTCGTCTGGTCTCTGAAACTGATCATTAAATAGCACAGAGGTCACGCGTATTCAAAAGCTTATTTCAACCATTTAGAAATGACTGATATTGTTGTCTATGGGTTTATTAGAACCAGGAGCCTTATAAATAGACTTTTTAATGAATTTTCATGACATGTGGTGGAACAGTGTGATAGAACAAGCTGCACAGACCTGCCATGTCTTACCCATCCGTATCTAAATGGAGAGCTGGAGCACTCTGCAATGATGGATATTGTTGGGAAACTTTAAAATATATGCCTAGGAATTTTTGTGAGATGATGTTAACCCATGTAAGAGAAATGACCAGTTAAAAACAGAAGCAATTTTCAGTTTTAAAAGATTTACCACACTAAAATTAACATGGGAGTTAATGGGAGCGAACACCTGACATGTTGGTGCACCGTTTCATTTTAGGACCTGATGAATTTCATTTTTCACGATAGTAGAGGCTAATACCCACAAAATGATGTTTTGTATGGTTGTGAAATGTTCTAAGGCAGAGTTATGTGGTTCAGAAAACCTTACTTTAAAGGTGAGCCTTGAGGTCCAATACCAAAGTTTAAAGGCGCCCTTTGGACCGGTCACTCTTCAGGGACACCCAGCTGGGCTTTGTGGACTCTGCTCTGTCCTCGTCCATCCTGAGGAAACATCAGAAATAGTGATGAGACTGTGATGAAGGTAAATAATCTGTAGAGGTTGGAGTTAAATAATCCCAATTCACTGCATTTTTATCAAACAGGAACATTTCTAATCCATTCTGGATAACAACTGAATCAATAAATCAATGATGTCTCTGTATAATTTTCATGTTTTCAGAGTTTAAGCTGCTTTTTTAACTGTTCCCTGCAGTGAGAAAAGAACTGGCACCTTTTCCAGCCCCTCATCCTGCAGCACTGAATGTGCTCTAAAGTTCTTTCCAGAGCAAACGTCTCTGCACTTGCAGCAACATGTTGTAGTCATGGATCCGTGAGGAGAACCGGATACAGGAAACGCCCCCACTTTGATCCCAAAACCCAACTGGTGGCCAACGGTGGTCCGGCAACGACGGGGACGCTGGTCCATCGGGCCCACAACACTGGTTTTCCACAGGCCAACATGGTGAAAGGACTGTCTTCAGCTCAGCCACTAAATTATCTGGTGCTACATAAACATACTAGTCAGGACTTTTTAACTTCCCTCCTTTGTTCCCCTCTTCAATTATTTCTATGATCCAAGTCCTCAAAGATCACTGCTCTATTTAAAATAGATGAAAGAAATGACACCCACTCCTGCATTTCTTTCACAGTGGTTCCACAACATAGAACAATAACCACTGGGAGAAAACGTGCAACATGAACCCAAAATCCTGTTGGTGTCCTGTGATCCTGGGTGGATTTATTTAATTATTTTTTAAAGTTTATTGTCTTAATAATACCAAAATATCCAGCTGTAACCTGGACTGTTGAACAACTCTAATAACTCTAAGAGCTTTTCACCTGTCACAAAAATGTCGCTCTTCCTGCTTCGTCTGAACAGAATACTTTCACTTTTAAAACCTAATCAACAGCTTTATGGCGTATATATTACTACCATTAAAGCGTTCTGGGAGGGTTTAAAGTTCAAAGTTCTTTTAGGATCAGTAACAAAGAGCAGAAAAATAAACTAAACTTCACTTAGAAAGACTATTCAACTATAACTAAAGCCAGACTATAAGAAAGTTAAATAAGACCTCTTCATTTATAATGTATAACGATGTTTTGTGCTAAAACTAAATATGAAGTCTCGTTGAATTTTCTTAAGCCAAGAATTCTTCAGCTCTATGAAGCTCTTCAATAGTAACAAAAATGTTTTCAAATCTTGATTTTATCTCCAAACACAACTGTCAATTCTTTTCAATAATGCTCTTCGTTTCCACTCACCTTGTCGGTCTTCCGTCTTCCTGCTCAGTCTGAACGGAATACTTTTACCTTTCTTTTTCCTCTGTTAATGAACAACTTTATGGCTGTTGATTAATATTCCACTACTGTAAAAGCATTCTGGGAGGGTTCAAGATTAAACGTTGTTTTGCTATTTTAATGCCATAAATATGTTTTTGCATTTAAATGAAAACTGACTAACTTAGTTAAATAAATAAATAAGATTTATGATGCTTCACAGATTTAGAAAGACTTGTAAAAGCAGCATATTTCTGCAGCCCTGGAGTCCAGGAGGAGCAGCAGAGGTCAGAATGTGTCGGAGCGCGTTTAACTATTGTCTGCAGTTCCATGCATGTCCACCGGGTGGGGGTAAAGCACCACATGATATTTCTCCTTTTTGGAACTTCTTCAGCTGCGTTGAGCTTTAAATCTTCACCTGTCGCTCCCTTTAAGCTCTAAACTCTGTGGTTCTGTGTGTAGTTTGTTGGTTTAAATATTTTTGATGAATTCTGATGACGACTGAAACTGTCAATGACCAATAGAAAGTTCGTCCATTTTGCCACTGCGTCACACATTTTCATTATTTATTGTCATTTTTGGGTCTAAACTGGCCCAGTTCTGTGAGCTGTTTTGCTCTTTCTGTGGACCAGATGTTCCAGGTAGGTTCCATCATCGGACACAGACGGAGACAGGTCACGTGACAACAGTCAGCCTTTAGTTCTTTATTACAGGAGGATCTGGTTTATATACAGACACGTATCTGCAAAATACTAAAAAGTCTATGAACCCAAAGTACTAAAAAGGCTACATCCACGCACACGCGTGTATTAAGTGTTTATCCACACGTGTGCGCGTACGTGCACACTGTATATTCATATAATAACTGTTAGTTTCTAAAACAGCAAAGTAGAGTCACTGAGGCACGGCTTCACCTCCTTTACACCGAGGTTTCCCTGAGCAGGTGTGATGAACTGTTGCAGGAGGAAAAGCATGGAACATGTTAATAACCGGACACAACAACACTCAGGTTTATTGTCTGACGGCATCAGTGTCTCTGGTTGCATCTGTCTGAGGAGCATTGTGAAACCAGGAGCAGTGTAAATGAGGGGGGGGGGGGCAGTGAGTGGATGCTGCATTCATCAAACACACAATAGTCAGAAGAGAAGAAGGAAGAACAGAAGCCCGTGTTCCTCAGTGCTGGTGTGGAGACGCCTGTTTGGAGGAGCAGGAAGCAGGCTGGACTCTTCCAGCTGGCTTTAATGCCACTTCTCTTCTGAGAACCTCCCAGCAGCTTTCTCTCCACCATCTTTTTACGCTGAAGGTTTTTGATCATTTCAGGTCAGATGTTCTTGGACTGAGGTTAAACATGTTTGTTCTTGTGCTCAGAGCGAACCGACGATCCTCTAAAGTCAGGCATCCTAAAGGTGGATGTGTTCTGAGGCCTGGAGGCTTTAAAGTGGCGCTTTTACCCACTTGTCCTCGTTCTGTTGGAAACTTGATCCAAAAACCTTTTCTGGAGCTTCATGTTCTGCTTTTTTGAAGGAATGAAATGGTTTCATCAGCGCTGCCGGGGGCTGAGCAGGCTTCATAGATCTGAAGCTCTGAGATCCTTTAAAGATCTCCTGGAATCAGCAGATGGGGGTTTGATCAAAAACTGTAAGAATCAGTCAAGCTATCAAATCTTGACTCAGTCCAAGCGTGAACCAGTCCATCCAGAGCTGATTATGGCTCAGCCAGGAGGAAAGCACGGCCTGGGGGGGTTCATATGGAGCAGGCACACTCTGGCTCTATTGCTACTGAAAACAGCCCTTCAGCACAGCAGCCTGGAATACAGTTCTGGAGAACACCTGTTCCCAACAGAACCTGTTTAAAACGGGACCAGTAAAGATGCCCGGCGTGACCACGACCACGGGGAGAGGGGGGGGGGGGGGGCAGAGACAGGCGGTAACGCCGCTGCCCACCGATTCACCTGGCAACAACAAAAACCCCAGCAGCTTGGACCCAATATGGCAGCGTGTTCCTCAGAAACGCTCCTCAAACTCTCCCCACAGCTTCATTGCTAAACAGGATTTGGGTTTTTTTGTCCGTGCTAAATGGAAAGTGTTTGTCCTTTGGTGGTCCAACAGGACCACGATTTGGATGGATGGATGATTTGATGTTATTGAGAATAAAAACAGCTGAAAATGGAAGCAGAGATGTTTCAGAGCACCAGAGCTCAGAAAGAGTTTCTAATCAAACACCGCCTGCATCTTTCAAAATATGGTTTCAACCCCTTTAACATGATCAAATAGTCATAACAATGAACAAGTATCACTTGTCCTGTTATTTATACTTGAATTCGTTATGTTTAATACATTTCCGTGTGGTACAACCACCTCCTCAGCAACGATGCCCAATTCAACGTGGCCTACTACTGCAACGTTCTGGTGGATTCAACAGGTCTCTGCTTCTGGTTACCACCCGCCATCTTCAGATCATCCTGCTCCATCAGCGTCAAATATTTCCCTTTGACTGGCAGGACTGCACGCTCAAATTCACGTATGCACGGGCAGGATTTTTCATTGTTGTTTGAAACGCAGACAAACTCTGACATGATGTTTTAAACTGAGCTGAGTCAAGATTTTATAGACTCTAAACACATATGAGAGGAGAAAAAGGTGCAAAAATAAAATGCACGGCGCAGCTAAACTCTCCCAGTAGGAAAAAAGGCTTTTTAAATTCTGAACTGCATTTCCCATGTTGCCTTGCAGCTCTCTAGTACAATGCCAAAGAGATCAGGTTGCTCCTGAAGGAAGACATAGTCATTGAAACCAAGTGGACGGTTGAATGGATCATGATTGATCCTGCAAGCTTTACAGGTAACCAAGTAAAGATTCATTTCCATTTATTTTTATTTTTTACTGCATACAGTCCTGGAGCTTGTGGGTGACTTTCAGTGTACTGGATGCTGTTGATACATGCAGAGAAGTTGTTTTCCCCAGAGCCTGAGCCTTCAGACTGGCTGCAGCTCCAACCAGACTGACAGTCATAACTTCATCACTTGTGTCTGAACTCTGGCTTTGACCAACAGAGAATGGTGAGTGGGAGATCATCCACCGACCCGCCAAGAGAAACACCTACAAACACATTCCCATGGAGAGCAACAAGCACCAGGACATCACCTTCTACCTGGTCATCAGACGCAAACCTCTCTTCTACGTGGTCAACATCATCATCCCCTGCGTGCTCATCTCCTTCCTGGCCTCGCTGGTCTACTACCTGCCCGCAGACAGTCAGTGCAGAGTCACAGAACGTACTGAAGCCAGCGTCAGGCAGATTAACAGTCTGGGACCTTTTCAGAATCACAACTACATGAACTGAGTTAACCTTCAACAGCACCCAAAGAATCAGACATTATAGCTGAATATCACGTCAGCACGGGACAACACAGCTAATAAAGCAGCAAACATCGGTAGTGGGCGGAGCTGAGGGGTCGCCATTAATCGAGAAACATTAATTAGCTCCCCAACAGATTTTTGAATATATTTTAAAAAGGATAATAAAAATGTGTGTGTGTGTGTAGGTGGTGAGAAGATGACACTGTCCATCTCGGTGCTGCTCGCTCAGTCTGTCTTCCTACTCTTGATCTCTCAAAGGCTCCAGAAACATCCACGTCCGTTCCTCTTATTGTGAAGTCGGTAAACGCACCATTTACTCCACATCACTTTAACTCTGAATCAGATATATTCTGCTTCTCCAAACTATATATACATTAGGGCTGCAGAACCAGGTGACAACCGGCTGAGATTTAAAAAATGGAAAACACCTGAGTGTGTTTGGGTGTTGAAGATATTTGATGTTCATCATGGTGGTGGTGACGGTGGTGGTGCTGAACTGTGTGGTCGTCCTCAACCTCCACTTCAGGACGCCGAGCACGCACGTCATGTCTGAGTGGACCAAACAGGTAAGACACACACATCCTGTTGTCCCTTTGTTGAACAGATGAACATCAGGATATATGAACATATGACTTAATAACATATGAAAGAGGATATATGAACGTGTGACTTAATAACATATGAAAGAGGATATATGAACATGTGACTTAATAACATATGAAAGAGGATATATGAACATATGACTTAATAACATATGAAAGAGGATATATGAACATGTGACTTAATAACATATGAAAGAGGATATATGAACGTGTGACTTAATAACATATGAAAGAGGATATATGAACATGTGACTTAATAACATATGAAAGAGGATATATGAACATGTGACTTAATAACATATGAAAGAGGATATATGAACATATGACTTAATAACTTATGAAAGAGGATATATGAACACATGACTTAATAACATATGAAAGAGGATATATGAACCTATGACTTAATAACATATGAAAGAGGATATATGAACTATGACTTAATAACATGAAAGAGGATATATGAACATGTGGTTTTTCCACTATAACACACACACATACACACATACACACATCAGTATCAGTGTTCCAAATCCTGTTTTCTTTTTCTGCCAGCTCTTCCTCCAGCGATTACCCCACATCTTGCGCATGTCCTGCCCTGCTGAGGCAGAGCCGTACTGGGATGGAGCGTTACCGTGGCGATCCAGCTCAGTGGGCTCCATTGCCTCGGCTGAGGAGTACGACAGTGTGAAGTCCCGCAGTGAGCTGATGTTTGAGAAACAGTCTGGGAGACACGGACTGGTGACCCGAGTCACACACGCTGCCAGGACGTTTCCAGAAACATTTAAACACATGAGATATAGAAGCATCAGTAGCTTCATTTGAGTTCTGAGCTTTGGTGTCTGTGTGGAGCTGTGAAACCACAAGAAGAGGGAGGAGCCATCAGCTGTACGCAGAGATCAAGCCGGCTGTGGATGGAGCCACTACATCATTAAACACATGCGCAACAAGAACGACTACAATGAGCTCAGATGGTTCAAACAGAGTCCTCAACCCAAAGTCTGATTTAAAAAGATCAAAAGTGGCGTAAATGTCTGGTCTGACAGGAGAAGGATAACTGGAGCGGCATCGCTCGTACAGTAGACCGACTCTGCCTCTTCCTGGTTACCCCGGTGATGACCTTTGGCACCGTAATCATCTTTCTGAGGGGAATCTGTAACCAACCTCCTCATCTGCCCTTCAAAGGAGCCCCGCATGACTCCAGAGAGGAGAACCCACGCCTGCTGTGATGCACACACACAGCCAGGGCTTTTTCCATCGCCATCGTTTCTCTGGGGGAAATGTCGCATTTCTTTATCTTAATAACAACAAATCTTTAGTTTGTTCTATAGCAGCTCCATATGTTTAGTGTCAGAGACTTCTTAGATTGTGTTCATTGCTGGCACATAAAGAAAAATGCTTTGATTTTACTAAAGTGACACAAACCCATCTCAACACTGTTTTTTATATCCTCTATATTATTTTGCGTAGTCTTTGTAACTGTTGTGCTTTATTTCTGCTGGCTTCTTTAATGGGATGTAAACCAGCCTGACATAATACCAGTTGAGTACTTTATTTTATGTTGCCAAAGGTTTAAAAACAGCCTGACAGAATAAGAAATTGTGAAATTTTAGAGGATGAATTATACCTGGTGGTATCTGATCTTGAATGGCAAATCTTAGAGTATTTTATAGGGAAGTGAAATAATGTTTGGACCTCTTATCAGGCAAAGAGAAAGTTGTTAAGAACTGCTCTAACACCACCTCAGGGCGACTATATCCAAATCTCTCCGTTTACTGATGGGGCGTTGAAACGTCAATACGCGGATTCATACATTTAGAACTGGACGTTGCACCAGAACTGGAAGCGCGGACTGATACATTTTTAACAGCGGTCCTGCTTCAGCCCTCCGGGGCTTAATAACAAAATACCAAAAATACCAAAATTTTAATTTTGGAAACATTGTTGTCGGTTGTTCGACCTGCCGGCTTTTGCAAAATTGCTAAATACGCGCTAGCATGCATGTTTTAAGTTATCGTAGCGGCATGTTTTACCATGCCTGCGCCCTATAATCCAGAGCGCCTGATGTATGTGTTAAATACAGAAATAGTGTAACCCTGGTTTACAAAGCCTCATACAATAAAAGCATGTTAAAAAAAACAGCTAATAAGAAATACATTGTGATAGACAAATGGATTAAGATGGTTAAAAATCATTAAAATTGTATGTTTCATGATACGGTGTCTAGGTGAGAGTTAAAGGTTTGTAAATTCATTGTGATTCCATTTTGCGCGACTTGAAATTTGTGTTTAGACTCTTATTTTGAAGGGCTGTGCTGACGTGGACCAGGTGACTAGCCACAGCCAATCGGGTTGTTTTGACCTTTCCACTGCACCTGAATTGGAGACGAGCAACGATCTTCACAGAGCCGCTGATTGGGATAGAAAAAAGAGAAAAGAGTGAAAAAAAAGAGTTGAACTGGAGTTGTTTCCGTGCTTCGAGGAGGTTTTTTTTTTTAGAGTGGACCAGAAACCATCGGAGAGTTGGAATCCACGTGCGTAATACAAGATGGCGAGCCACCCATGGAGACCGCGATGACCCAGAACCCGTGCATCACGCAGAAGCAAAGCCCCCTGCTTCATCAGAACTGGTAGGATCTGCCCACATCTCTCTGCAAAAGTGCAGAAGACTTCCATAGACTCTTAATTAAAGGTTCAGGACAATAAAAGGATCTTTTTTCCGTTTAATTACATTTTTTAAGAAAAAAGCATTTATTTTTGGAAACAAATTGTTCAGTCTTTTGCTGAATTATTTTGAGTTTAAATTTTACTATGATGTTTTTGGTTATTCATCCTTGTGAGTACTTTAAGGGTATTGTCCCAAGTGTAACTGGTTTGTTGGTATAAATAACAAAATGTGAGAAATGGTTGTAACTTAAAAAAAAAGAAAAGAAAAGAAGAACCCAAAAAGGATTGAAAACTACAAACTTGAACAAAAAGGGAAGAATATTTCATTTTTTTTAAAAAGTGATATCAAAAGCCTGTCAATTGTATGTCAACTGTATATTTGATGTTTTTTCTGTCTGTTTCATTCAAATAATATGCCGGCAATTTAAACTTATTTTCTGGTCTGTGGTTATTGTTACTACATTTAAATCATTCACTGCTCCAGTAGTCGAACCTATCTGGTCCATGGTAACTGTAGCTGACTAAAAAAGTGCTACAATAGCACCCGTAACTGAGGCTGCACCTTTTAATACGGTGCGCCCTTTGGTCGCGAACATACGGGATATAGAACATAGGGCACGTTTGGGCGTGATATCACTCCGCGTCTGCGCAACGACCACAACCTCCTATCTTTAGTATTGCTGCGCCAACTGGTGGTCTTTTGGGTTGAGGATAACGGTGATCTATATGTAGCTATATGTAGCTGTAGCGTCATTGGCCTCCACTCCAGCCACTCCTGGTAGTTCCTCAAAAACACTGAGTTTCTAGTGGATGCACAATCTGTGGAAGCCAACATAGAAACTTCTGAAGAGCCAAAGTTCTTGCAACAAAAATATAGTCCCCAGTTAGGTTGGTTTGTTATCACTCGACCCCGTCCCCATTATCTTAAGAGAATATAAAAGAATGAGTGGAGACAGAAGAGAGAATGAGACGTTTTTGGCGCGTGTCGCTCTTGATTTTGTGTTTATTTTTGCAGTAAACTTAAAGGAGGCCTTTTCCCTTTATGTTTGATTAAATTTAAGCTGATATTCCATTCTTGACATCTTTAAATTTACGGTATTCATGGGAGATTTATTTGGTCATTTTGCTTCTTTTTATTTCCTATTTCCCACATTTATTCATAGTTTTTATTAGATTGCAATAAATCCTATAACATTTACCAGACTGACTAAAGTCAAATGACCTGCGGTTCCCACCGATAGCCGTCATTCTGATGGGTTTTTGCTGGCTGCAGCTGAAATATTCCAATGCTCCATATCACAGAGACAGTAAAGACTAAACCCTAAAGATTCTGAAGGCATGATGTAAAATAGTAACGTATAATACAGACATTTGAAGAGACAATTAAGAGAATGTTTTCATGCTTCTAAGAGTGGCCGAGGAGCCATTTAGAACTTATAAAGATGCATTGTGTGATACCAGGAACTAATTTAACTTCAAGGCGAAGCTGCTTCTGCTTTGTCGACCATCGACTGATCTCCTGAAAGTCCACCAGCGCTTTTTAAAAACTGAATTTTTCATCTATGGAGGGAGTAGACGGCAGATGTTTCCACAGATGCTCTTCACCAGTGGTCAGTGAGTGATGCAGCAGATGAGCGGGAGGTGACTGGCTTCTTCCAGCTACTGACTCAATGTCTTCAGCCCATAGTGTGGATTCTCTACGAGATCAGACAGCAGCTTCACTCCTGAATCCTGCAGCTGGTTCCCACTCAGGTCCAGTTCTCTGAGATGGGAGGGATTGGACCTCAGCGCCGAGGCCAGAGAGTCACAGCTGATCTTTGATAAACTGCAGTCCCTTAATCTAAATAAAGAAGGGAAACCTTTATAAGGTCATAAGTGAAACCAGTATTCATCTGAAAGGTTAATCAAAGCCATGATCTGTAAATATTTAATTTAGTTACAGGTTAAAAAATGATAGTAATATGTAATTACCACAATTCCAACCTCTCAGGTTTGCACTGTTACCAAGGGAGAATATATATTGTTCTGGCCCTCACTCTTCCCAGGTTCTCCCACCTCTTTCCCTCCCATCTCATCATGGAGATCCATCTCACCTGTGGCTCATCTTTAAAGGCACAACCTGTCTTAGATGACTTCCTGTCTCCCTCACCATCTCCCTCCTCGTTGGCTGGTGTCTACCAGGCACCCTCACCTAGTTTTGTCTAATTTTGGTTACCATTGTGAGAAGAATTATTGTTGTTATTACTATTATCGTTTCAATGCTATAGTAAGTATCGTAAGTAGATTTAGAATGTTTAATCAAAAAGAATGTATGAGTGTTTGACTCAAGTATTGTAGCTGTTATGTACCCAGCACTGGGAGGTATCATGTTCAAGGACACGAGGAAGTCGTAGAGATGGGAGGAGAAGGAATCATGAAGTTGTTTTGATACCAATGTTGTGTGAACCAAATAAAAGAGGAGAGCGAGCAGCAGACTGACGGAGTTGAGAGAGGAAGCTTGAACTGCTCGTCAGCTCTCCCTTGCAAGGCCTCCTGTTGTTTGTGTGGTTGATCTGAGTCTAGTAAACGAACAGCGCGGGTGACCAAACATCACCCTCACAAAAATTGGTCCTTCGAGCCGGATCCCAAGACCTGGAGAGGAGCGCCGTGGGACGACCGAACGCCGAAGTCTGCGCAGCCGGAGTCAAAAAGACGTCCGAAGTGAAAGACCTTTCATCACGAGTTGACGGAAGGCCGGTCTTCGTCCCTCCCAGGGCGACCATCTCCAGTGACGGGAAGAAGGCACTAAAACAACTCAGAGAGAAACCATAGAGACAACGGAGTGAGTATAAGACACGAAAAGCGCTACACGGAATATACCGCGGTATTGCCTGCCTGGTCATCAGGAGAGAAGCAGAGGCAAGATACACCCGCCTCCTCGGAGGTAGAAGCTTGGTGTATACTCTCCTGATTAAAAAAGAGGGGTTATAAGGCCACGGCGGAGGGACTGAACTAGATATCCTGTATGGATTGAGGGTTGTTCAGTCGGGAGATCAGGCGTCTCCACTCAAGTACATAAAAACTGATAAATAAAGTGCAAACATGGGCAATATTGCAACATTAAAAGAAGTTACCATATTAACGGTACTGAAACCAGCAAGTCCTCATGTGCGTTAATGGCAAGAAATGGGGCACTGTTAGAGGAGATTGGGTCCCAGTGGATCCAGCCACTCAACAACCATGGCAGCCTGGCAGCCAAGAACTAAATGACAGACTTGACAGACTGTACGAGCGCATGTGAACTGTTTTTACTAGACGAGCTGACTACAGCGCCATTACGGCCACGAGACAAAAGACTGACGAAAGTTTTGAAGACTATAGTATGAGAATGAAAGATGTGTTCCGGAAAAATAGTGGAATTCCGTATGCGGAAGAACCAGAAGGTCCCTACCAACAGCAGTTAAAGCAAGCTATACATGGGGGATCAAAATCAGAGATAAAAACCTGGGTAGAGAGACAATTAGTTGATTTCGGAACTAGTAACCTAAACCGCTATGAACAACATGCTATGCATGCTGAAAGACAATGCCAAAAAAGTAAGAATCAGTTAACAGGCATGTTTTTCAATGCCAATCCTTTCCCAGCCGAGGCCGAGGACGTGGGCGAGGCCGAGGCGGAAGGGGAGGAGGAGGCAATTTCAGTGAAAATGATCGGTGTCATTATTGTAAAAATTATGGACACTGGGAACGTGATTGCAGAAAGAAACAACGTGACCAGGGATACAATAGAGGACAGCAGCAAGGTTCTAATCCACCTCAACAATGACTAGAACCGGAAAAAGATGTCACAAAAATTAAAACAAATCAGGGCACAAAATTTGACCAATTTGAAAAAGAAGACTTAGAAGATGTTTTAGACTTAGAAACCATCTTCCTGTTTGCTGAAGAAATACAACTGACCGTGTTAGGCAATTCTTTAACATTCTTAGTAGACACGGGTGCAGGTAAATCAGTAATTAGAGATCCAATAGCCCTGGCACCAACTTCTACACAGATTTTTGTGAGATCAGCAAATGGTCTCATAACTAAAGAAAGAATGTCAGTTCCTGTAGATGTTTGTGACCCTGTGAGTGGAATCACACTTAAAGCCCCTTTCGTGATCTCCACCACATGTCCCGTAAATCTGTTAGGAAGAGATCTTATCTCTCAGCTTCAGTTGGTGATTCGTACCACAGCCGAAGGGATGTGGTCTGTAGATAGAATGGTTAATCTGTGGGTAAGAGAAGCAGATGATGTCATTCTTAGGACTAGTGAATTTTTGCAGATCATGGATCTTAGATTATGCGAAAATAACTGCCCCTTTACAAGCATTGATGTATGATAATCCCTTAGCAATGACTGATGTGTTAACTTGGACCCCTGAAGCTGAAGAAGCATTTACACACACAAAGCAGGCCCTTGTAGGTGCTGGAGTGTTAAGCTGCCAGACTATCAGAAGCCTTTTGAGCAGGTCGTAGATTGCAAAGGTAATTTTATGACTTCAGTTTTGTTGCAGAAGCACGGAGATAAGAGGCAGCCAGTGGCCTATTACTCCCACAAGCTAGATCCCGTAGTTTGTGCACTCCCACCATGCGTTAAAGCGGTGGTGGCAGCATCTGAGGCAGTAAAAGCCTCCGCAGGAGTGGTGCTATATCATGAGCTAACTTTGCTAGTTCCACATGCAGTGTCAATACTGCTGCTACAAAGTAAGATAGCGTTCCCGTCGCCCGCACGTCATCTTTCCTGCATGGCAGTGTTGCTGTCTCAGCCGAATCTGACGATTCGACGCTGCACGACCTTAAACCCAGCGACACTGCTACCCACCGCAGAAGAGGGACACCAGCACAACTGCTTGGATGAGGTCTCCACCAAGGTCCTGCCGCGACCAGATCTCAGTGATGTCGCGTTGACTACAGGACAGACACTCTTTGTGGATGGATCATCAAGAAAGGATGACTGTGGACGCACTAGAACTGCCTATGCAGTAGTCACAGCAACTGAGGTGGTGGAGGCGAAATCACTTCCCTCCTCCTATTCTGCTCAAGCTGCAGAACTTGTCGCACTCACACGTGCCTGTGAACTAAGCAAAGGACAAGATGTTACCATTTATACAGATAGTCAATATGCTTTTTCCACACTGTTTGTGTTTGCTCAACAATGGAATTTAAGAGGGATGAAAACGTCGACCGGCAAACCGGTCATGCATGCAGAACTGTTAAAAAAGTTATTGGCAGCAGTACAGCAGCCACGCAAAATAGCTGTATGTAAATGCACTGCACACACTAACAACACAGACGCAGTCTCACAAGGCAATGCCTTTGCTGACAGAGCCGCAAAGGCTGCAGCAAATAACAACACACTTCTTGATAATGGTGATGAAGAATCATTTGCCTTAGAACCTGCAGATAATGATATTCTAAAAGAAATGCAACAAAGTGCTCCAGAAAAAGAAAAGGCCACGTGGAAGAAGCGAGGAGCCAAACTGGATGACAAAGGACTGTTAACCATAGGAAACAAGCCAATCCTTCCCCGGAATATGCATAAATGGGCAGCATTAGTGAGCCATGGGCCATGCCATGTCTCAACAGGAGGGATGGTACAGATGGTTAATGAACATTATTACACTATAGGATTTCATACCTACTCAAAAAATTTTGTTCACAATGTGCTATTTGTGTAAAACACAGCCCACAGGGAGCCCTTAAGGCCCCTGCAGGCACTACACCATTACCAAATCATCCATTTCACACAGTTTTTCTAGATTTTATTCAGCTAACACCATGTGAAGGTAAACAATATTGTCTAGTAGTGTTAGATGGATTTACTAGGTGGGTAGAAATTTTCCCCACAGCAAAAGCAGATGCACTGACAGTAGCAAAAGTTTTATGTAGAGAAATCATTCCCAGGTTTGGCATTCCGAAGGTCATCTGGAGCGACAATGGAAGCCATTTTGTAAATGAGATAGTGAAAACTGTAGGAGTAACTTTGGACATTGATTTGAAGAATCACTGCGCATACCACCCTCAGAGTGCAGGGTTGGTTGAAAGAGTCAACGGTACTATTAAGAACAGACTGAAGAAATGTATGGACGAGACAGGAAAGAACTGGATGTTTTGTCTCGACCTGGTGAAATTATGGATGCACATAACACCACACAAGAAAACAGGCATCACACCTTTTGAAGCATTATATGGGCGGCCTTATTGCCTACCATACTTTGCAACAACAAATGAGCTAAAACATGTTGAGGAAACAATAGCAGATTATCTGAAAAAAGTGTTACTTAACCGATGTGTGAATACAGTAAATGTTCTGCCTAGTCCTGTGTCTTCCACAGATTCCACCCCCCAGGAACCCATTCAACCGGGCGACTACGTGTGGGTGAAGAAGTTTGTGCGGAAGAGGTGGAACACACCTAGATGGGAAGGTCCTTATCAAGTACAGCTGACCACAAAGACTGCAGTTCGAGTGGACGGGAAACTGTCGTGGATACACCTTTCCCATTGTAAGAAACAGGAAATTCTTCCAGGTGAAGGCGAGGGAGCAGTGGCGGACTCTCCGTAAACGGCTGACGGCCTGTATAGGTCCAGCAACGGCTGAACCCCGTCGGAACCTGTGAAGAGGATCTAAAAGGAAATGAAGTTGTTCTTCCTAATTGTGGTGGAAGAACGATCTCTACTGGACAACGATGAAGAGGAATCAGAAGAAGAATGGACAAATGTGATGCACGATGTAAATGAAATGTTTGAGATGTCTTAAGCTGTACCCATGTTGAACTCTGAGTGTAAGAAATGTGTTTCTAGGAAAATGACGTAATGCATTTAAATTTCATGAAATGAAATGATGTAATACTGACAATGAGAATCTAGACGCATTTAACGATAAACAGGAGGGAAATGTGAGAAGAATTATTGTTGTTATTACTATTATCGTTTCAATGCTATAGTAAGTATAGTAAGTAGATTTAGAATGTTTAATCAAAAGGAATGTATGAGTGTTTGACTCAAGTATTGTAGCTGTTATGTACCCAGCGCTGGGAGGTATCATGTTCAAGGACACGAGGAAGTCGTAGAGATGGGAGGAGAAGGAATCATGAAGTTGTTTTGATACAAATGTTGTGTGAACCAAATAAAAGAGGAGAGCGAGCAGCAGACTGACGGAGTTGAGAGAGGAAGCTTGAACTGCTCGTCAGCTCTCCCTTGCAAGGCCTCCTGTTGTTTGTGTGGTTGATCTGAGTCTAGTAAACGAACAGCGCGGGTGACCAAACATCACCCTCACACCATCTGTGGGCTTTTTCATTGTCCTTAAATCAGTTTATCATGAATAAGTGGTCCCCGTGTGGCCCTCCCTCCTGAAGGAACTGGGCACAACACACACACTCAGAAAGTGTGAGGACCCTCGGATGGAATAATGGACATTTTTGAGAATGGTGTTTACCCCAGAGTTTCCAGTCGGCAGTTTGGAAAGTGGAGAAAACCACAGAGCAGCTTCACTCCTGGATCCTTCAGATGGTTCTTACCCAGGTCCAGTTCTCTGAGATGGGAGGGATTGGACCTCAGCGCCGAGGCCAGAGAGCCACAGCTGATCTCTGATAAACTGCAGTCCCATAATCTAAATAAAGAAGGGAAACTTTTATAAGGTTATAAGTGAAACCAGTATTGATCTGAAGGGTTAATCAAAGGCATGATCTGTAAATATTCAATTTAGTTACAGGTTAAAAAATGATAGTAATACGTAATTACCACAATTCCAACCTCTCAGGTTTGCACTGTTCCAGAGGAGAATCTATATTGTTCTGGCCCTCACTCTTCCCAGGTTCTCCCACCTCTTTCCCTCCCATCTCATCATGGAGATCCATCTCACCTGTGGCTCATCTTTAAAGGCACAACCTGTCTTAGATGACTTCCTGTCTCCCTCACCATCTCCCTCCTCGTTGGCTGGTGTCTACCAGGCACCCTCACTTAGTTTTGTCTAATTTTGGTTACCATCTGTCGGCTTATTCATTGTCCTTAAATCAATTTATCATGAATAAGTGGTCCCCGTGTGGCCCTCCCTCCTGAAGGAAATGGGCACAACACACACACTCAGAAAGTGTGAGGACCCTCGGATGGAATAATGGACATTTTTGAGAATGGTGTTTACCTCAGAGTTTCCAGTCGGCAGTTTGGAAAGTGGAGAAAACCACAGAGCAGCTTCACTCCTGGATCCTTCAGCTGGTTCTGACCCAGGTCCAGTTCTCTGAGATGGGAGGGATTGGACCTCAGCGCCGAGGCCAGAGAGTCACAGCTGATCTCTGATAACCTGCAGTGCTCTAATCTGAAAAATGCAGGATGAGGTTATACGGTGCAGGTCTGCATGTTATCTGCGTCAGTACTAAACTACGTTAGTTCTTAGTTGGGTCAGACCTGAATTCACGATATTCCAAGGAATTTTTTTAATGTGGTGCATCACAGCAGTGTTGAGAACAGCCTCACTTCACCATCTTAGCAGCTGGTATATAGGTAGAAAAATGAAGACTGACCTGAGCCTCTCCAGTTTACAGTTTGGACTCTCCAGTCCAGAACAGAGCCGCTTCACTCCTGAATCCTTCAACTTGTTGGCGCTCAGGTCCAGAACCCTCAGATGGGAGAGGTTGGACTTCAGAGCTGAGGCCACAGAATCACAGCTGGTCTCTGATAACCTGCAGCTACTTAGTCTAAAATAACAATTATTTTGAGAGAAGACAAATAAAAATCAACATGTACCAGAGCAAAACACAGCTTACAAGCAACAAACCTCTGGTCCTGCACCGGCTTATCTGCCCTATGTTCCTATTTTGGGTTCTTTCAGGGCGGTTGGACAAGATCTACAGCGTATATAAAGTGTGTGTAGGTCAAAATACCTTCCAAGTTTGTGAGACCACATTTCTCAATAGCACTCAACTCTTGTCAGGAGTTAGGACAAAGCGACCCACTCCTGATAGCTTGTGGGCGATGCTGCAGCGACCCTGCAATCCCTACACTCTCTGGTGAAACCAAATCAAAGGTTTTAGACACTGCTGTATGCTGGAAGGGTGGCTATAGTCTGGACGCATCGTTCCCCTGACTGCACATTTCTCCAACAATGATTGGCAGCTGGTGTCACTTGTTCTCCAGATGAGAGAAGGAAAGAGAGCCCCCCCACAGTGTGTTTGATTGCCCCACTGCAAGCTCAATGCTGCCAGAAAACATTGCAGGAGCATCAATTCCCCTCAGGGCATCAACAAGGAGCTCAGGAAAAGGTGCAGCTGCCACCTACTAGAGACAAGCACACTGAGCTGAGATTCAAAGCCCTCTCCTCCCAAGAGAAGAGCTTGTTTGTTGGAGGCTCTTCTGGGCGATACCTGGTGCCACAGCTCCAGCTCAGCCCGTCTCTGGAGCTGAGGTGGAGCTTAGCAAGTTCATGGTTCTCCACCACTTCCTCTCGCTGAGGACCTTCTCAGCTGGTGGTTTCTGCTCCACCTTCCAAGTTGAGCAGGTGATACTTCTGCATTCCTGCCACCAGTGTCTCTGCAGAAAGAGTCTTCTCTCCTGTTTTATATTATATTGTATAAAATTAGGATTTTTGGTTGATGTCTTAGATGTTGTTGACTAAGAGCAGGTTTTTCTTTAATAACAGAGAGATTCGATGAGAAGAGCAAATGTATTATTTTATGAGCTACTTCCACTACTATTATATACACATACTTCCATATTGTCTTAGATTGCAAGCTGCATTTATTGCATCGTTCATAGAAAGTCATATTTGTGAGGAGAAAAACTCAATAAGGTCATTTTCTTTAATGACCATTAAAAAAGAAGGAGGCGATGAACAAACAGATTTATCTAAAAATGTGTGAAAACTTATGGATGGAAACCTTTTTAAAATGGTTGCATTGTGTAGAATCGGTGTAGAATCAACTTGTTGACTTCTGATTTGGACTCCAATGGAAGTGAGGTGCAACAATTGTGGATGCTGAAAGCTTCAGATCTTCATGAAGGTTTCTGTGGTTGGACTGACCTGCTGCCCCTTTAAGAGGGAGGCAGGTTTGGGCTTCTGGCTGGAATGAAGCCACCTAAGATGAGAATGAGTGCAGGCTTTCGGTACCAAGGTTTAACAGGGTGCTCACTTCACACTTGGGCTTTTCTCTTTTTTGGGATGGCTTTTCTCAGTAGAGAAGGGTCATGGCACACTGCAGCAGCTTTCTTTTTGGGGTTTCTAGTTTTCCTTCTGATCTTTAAAAGACAGGAAGAACCATTTTTGATTGGTCTGAATGTTTGGGCGGTTTTGTGGCCAGCCTAAAATAAAACAAGACAAATCTACAACTGATACTTCCTTTCTAGTCATTGATGACCATCCTCACATGGGACAGATTTCCACAACCAATTTAATACTGCAAATCTGTCCTGTGTGGTCTTTTTTCTGAGAACTGTAACACTACGTTTATAACAAGGATCAAACATGGAAACATTTATTGTCTAACTAGTTACACCTGGGAAAGTACTGGATCATCTCTGACTGACCTGAGAGTCTCCAGCTTACAGAGAGGATCCTGGAGAAAACCACAGAGCAGCTTCACTCCTGGATCCTTCAGCTGGTTCCCACTCAGGTCCAGAACCCTCAGATGGGAGGGATTGGACCTCAGCGCCGAGGCCAGAGAGTCACAGCTGATCTCTGATAAACTGCAGCACCACAGCCTGGAAAAGGAATAAATGGGGCAAATAAAAAAACATTTCTAAATCTGAAAATGAAGAGAAAAGCAGAAAATGTAAAGAAATTTAGAAAAGACCAACAGAGGCCTCCTGACCCGAGCGTCTCCAGTCTGCAGTTTGGATGCATCATTGCAGAAGACAGTAACTTTACTCGGCATCTGTCAGGCTTTGGTTCCAGCTTAAGCTCAGCTCCCGTAGATGAGAAGGGTTTGACATCATTGCTGAGGCCACAACTTCCCAATGACTCTTTGAAAGAAAACTACCAAACAGTCTGTTGTGTATGAAACAAAAATAGTGAGTCAAACTTTGGGATTTCTCATCAACTTATCTGAGAATCTACCTCAACACAAATGTAGCTCATTTCCTGGAAAAGCTAAATTCAACACCGTAGAGCAACAGTTTGAACGACCATCAGATCTGAAATGCAACTGAATTATTCTCAACATTTGTCTTATTTTAGAACAGCTCATAATTACTCAATATTTAAAATGATTATAGCAAATGGTTTAAAGAAACGTGCATCTTTTTATCTGTCTATCGGCTCTTTGGATATTTTGCATTTCATCCAATTTGTACGATGGTGCGTCAAGTCTTAATTCAGCGATCCGATCGATGACATCAGAGTCTCTGGTTGCATCGATTGCCCTCAGCTTCTGTTATATCTGCCTGTTTTCCTTCAAATCATTTTCACTGCACCTTTTGTTGCTAGTGATGAAGTTGCCACCTAACGGGTGTGGAAAGGGTCAAACAACTTTGTGGGTCACATAAAGGCTCCAAACGGAACCGCCACAAAGACCTAAAACACCCATTTAAACCAACGAGGCCGGCTGTTTTTACGTTGAACAAATGAAGCAAAATAGTCACGTGTCATTAGTTAAAATGTGTTTTTCTGTCGTTAGAATACGATGTATACAAACAAACAAACAAAAGTGATTTAATGACATGACAGTAATTTCATGATAGTCAGTTAACTTGTGGCTCCTATTATTCCTGCCTTATGTTGGTTTGTCTGGATTGACCTTTGAACTTATATCCAGCCAGTGTTGAACATTTCTGGATGAATTGTTGTTGTTTTTAATTTATGGACGCTGCAATGGAGATAAAGAATTGAAGGAATGACCACTGGAGGGGGTATTGCTACCTGACATGATCCACTCGCTTGATTTAAACGCCGATGTCCGGCCCCAAAAATCTTTACTTACTCGACCTTCCTGCAGTTCCTCACAGCTGGAATCAGGCGACGTCGTCCCTCCTCTGAGGTGTTGTACTGCCGCAGGTTCAGCTCATCCAGAACCTCCTCTGACATCTGCAGCAGGTAGGCCAGAGCTGAACAGTGGATCTCTGACAGTCTCCTCTCTGATTTCTTCTCTGACTTCAGGAACTCTTGGATCTCCTGATGGACTGACTGATCCTTCATCTCCATCAGACAGTGGAAGATGTTGATGCTTCTGTCTGGGGAGAATTCATCACTGTTCACCTCCTTCAGGTTGTTGAGGACCTTCTGGATGGTTTCTGGGTGGCTGTCCCTCTGATCCAACAGTCCACCCAAGATCCTCTGATTGGACTCCAGAGAGAGACCATGAAGGAAGCGAACAAACAAGTCCAGGTGGCCATTTTCACTTTTGAGAGATTTCATTAGTGCTCTCCTGAGGAAGTCATCAAGAGATGTGACTGGATCGTTATTAAACAACCCAGCAAACCTGGAAAAGGGGTTTGGTTTCAAATATTTTAGGAACTGTCTTATAACCGCTCTGTCTTTCCTGGTGTAACGGTGGAACATGTAGACGGCAGCCAGAAACTCCTGAATGCTCAGATGAACAAAGCAGTAGACTGATTTCTGGAAGATCACACTCTCTCTCTTGAAGATCTCTGTACAAACTCCTGAGTACACCGACACCTCGGAGACGTCCAGTCCACATCGCTCCAGGTCTTCTGAGTAGAACATGATGTTTCCTTTCTCCAGATGTTCAAACGCCAGCCGACCCAACTTCAGAAGGAGTTTTTTATCAGCCTCAGTCAGTTCCTCTGGTCTCTGCTTTCCTCCATACTTCTGCTTCTTCCTCTTTATCTGAACCCTCAGGAAGTGTGAGTAGAGGTCAGTCAGGGTTTTGGGCAGCTCTCCTCTCTGGTCTCTGGTCATCATGTCCTCCAGAACTATAGCAGTGATCCAGCAGAAAACTGGGATCAGACACATGATGTGGAGGCTCCTGGAGGCCTTGATGTGTGAGATGATTCTCTTGGACAGATCTTCATCACTGAACCTCCTCCTGAAGTACTCCTCCTTCTGGGAGTCAGTGAAGCCTCGTACTTCTGTGATCCTGTCAACACACGAGGGAGGAATCTGATAGGCTGCTGCAGGTCTGGAGGTGATCCAGATGAGAGCTGAGGGAAGCAGGTTCCCCTGGATGAGGTTCACCAGGAGCACGTCAACGACGATACTTGTGTGACATCAGAGATGACCTGATGCTTGTTGAAACCCAGTGAAAATCTGCTTTCATCCAGGCCATCAAAGATGAACAGAAGTTTCCAGACAGTCAGATCTTCTGCTCTGATCTTCTGTAATGTTGGATGGAAAACATGAAGCAGTGAGAGAAGACTGTGCTGCTCATCTCTGATCAAGTTCAGCTCCCTGCATGAGAGCGGAAGCACCAGACTGATGTCTTGGTTCTCCAAACCTTCTGCCCAGTCCAGACTGAACTTCTGCACTGAGAAGGTTTTTCCAACGCCGGCGACACCGTTGGTCAGAACCACTCTGATGTGTCTCTGTTGCTCAGATAAGACTTTGAAGATGTCCTGGCACTTGATTGGAGTGTCCTGGATGTTCTTCTTGGAGGTTCTCTCAAGCTGTCTCACCTCATGTTGTGTGTCCACCTCCTCACTTTGTCCCTCAGTGATGTAGAGCTCAGTGTAGATCTTGTTCAGCAGGGTTCCACTTCCTGCTTCATGAGTTCCTTCAGTCACATGTTCACATCTTCTCTTCAGACTCATCTTATGACCTTCTATCACCTCCTGCAGATCACTTCCTGAACATAAGTAAACCAATGATTTCCATCTATAATAAATCATCAACACAACTACAAATTCATGACATCACAAATTAAATCTCATATTGAACAGTTTTACTTTGTTTGGGCTTCATTTCAGCATCTCCAGATCTGCTTCCAGATTGTGAACAAGAGGACTCTCCTGGTGGAGCTGACTGGTCCCAGTTTGATAGGATGTGCTCCCCCCTCTCACTATGAAACACATCTCTATTAGTCCTTTGATTTATAGGATGAAAGAACCTGATCAAGACTCAATATTGTTCCAGCATTTATGTCTGAATTCATCTTTCAGTTTAAACCTGATTCTTGTTTCTAATCAACAATATTCACATTAAGTCTGTAACTATATGACTGTCTGAGGTTTAAGTGTTAAACATCTCCAATAATAAACTCACAACCTGCTGCTGTTAATGTGACTAACAGCTGCCACACAAACACATCATCACGCTTTAGTTTTCTTACATTTCCTCTGAACTTCTGAAGTCTATTCCTCCACCTTTGGAGTGGTCACTCTTCAGGGACACCCAGCTGGGCACTGTGGACTCTGCTCTGTCCTCGTCCATCCTGAGGAAACATCAGAAATAGTGATGAGACTGTGATGAAGGTAAATAATCTGGAGAGGTTGGAGTTCAATAATCCCAATTCACTGCATTTTTATCAAACAGGAACATTTCTAATCCATTCTGGATAACAACTGAATCAATAAATCAATGATGTCTCTGTATAATTTTCATGTTTTCAGAGTTTAAGCTGCTTTTTTTAACTGTTCCCTGCAGTGAGAAAAGAACTGGCACCTTTTCCAGCCCCTCATCCTGCAGCACTGAATGTGCTCTAAAGTTCTTTCCAGAGCAAACGTCTCTGCACTTGCAGCAACATGTTGTAGTCATGGATCCGTGAGGAGAACCGGATACAGGAAACGCCCCCACTTTGATCCCAAAACCCAACTGGTGGCCAACGGTGGTCCGGCAACGACGGGGACGCTGGTCCATCTGCCCCACAACACTGGTTTTCCACAGGCCAACATGGTGAAAGGACTGTCTTCAGCTCAGCCACTAAATTATCTGGTGCTACATAAACATACTAGTCAGGACTTTTTAACTTCCCTCCTTTGTTCCCCTCTTCAATTATTTCTATGATCCAAGTCCTCAAAGATCACTGCTCTATTTAAAATAGATGAAAGAAATGACACCCACTCCTGCATTTCTTTCACAGTGGTTCCACAACATAGAACAATAAACCACTGGGAGAAAACGTGCAACATGAACCCAAAATCCTGTTGGTGTCCTGTGATCCTGTGTGGATTTAGTTATTTAGTTTATTGTCTTAAATTGGTCCGGCTGAGAGATGCTAACTTGCCCACGATTAGATGTTGTTTGACAGGTAATATCAAAATATCCAGCTGTAACCTGGACTGTTGAACAGCTCTAATAACTCTAAGAGCTTTTCACCTGTCACAAAATGTCGCTACTCCTGCTTCGTCTGAACAGAATACTTTCATTTTCACTTTTAAAACCTAATCAACAGCTTCATGGCGTATATATTACTACCATTAAAGCATTCTGGGAGGGTTTAAAGTTCAAAGTTCTTTTAGGATCAGTAGCAAAGAGCAGAAACATAAACTCAACTTCACTTAGAAAGACTATTCAACTATAACTAAAGCCAGACTATAAGAAAGTTAAATAAGACCTCTTCATTTATAATGTATAACGATGTTTTGTGCTAAAACTAAATATGAAGTCTTGTTGAATTTTCTTAAGCCAAGAATTCTTCAGCTCTATGCAGCTCTTCAATAGTAACAAAAATGTTTTCAAATCTTGATTTTATCTCCAAACACAACTGTCAATTCTTTTCAATAATGCTCTTCGTTTACACTCACCTTGTCGGTCTTCAGTCTTCCTGCTTAGTCTGAAAGGAATACTTTTAAAAACTGGTTTGTTGGGTTCCCAGTTTCTGGGACCGTTGTTGCTGGTGTCTACCTGCAAAGGGCGTGGAGGAGCCGCTCATCAGCCACAGCTGGCCCCGCAGACACACGCACCTGCGGTCTCTCTTCAATCTCCCGTTAGATTTAAGGACAGAACTCCCGTCTGCCAGCGGCGGAGGGTTTTCGTCCTCATCGCCAAACCCTGACTTCTGTGGCTTGACTATTTTTGAGAGTTTTCCTAGCGGACTTGTTTTGGACTCTCTCGAGGTCTCTCCGCGTCTCTGTGAACGCGGACCGAACTGTTCTGGTTCACTTTAAAATAAAGACGCTTTTCGGACACTATTCTCCATCATTATTCAACCTGGTTAAATAAATAAGATTTATGATGCTTGACAGATTTGAAAGACTTGTAAAAGCAGCATATTTCTGCAGCCCTGGAGTCCAGGAGGAGCAGCAGAGGTCAGAATGTGTCGGAGCGCGTTTAACTATTGTCTGCAGTTCCACGCGTGTCCACCGGGTGGTGGTAAAACACCACATGATATTTCCTTTTTGGAACTGTAACTTCTTCAGCTGCGTTGAGCTTTAAATCTCACCCTGTCGCTCCCTTTAAGCTCTAAACTTTGCGGTTCTGTGTGTAGTTTGTTGGTTTGAATATTTTTGATGAATTCTGATGACGACTGAAACTGTCAATGACCAATAGAAAGTTCGTCCATTTTTCTATTGTGTCACACAATTTTCATTATTTATTGTCATTTTTGGGTCTAAACTGCTGGGCCAGTTCTGTGAGCTGTTTTGCTTTTTCTGTGCACCAGATGTTCCAGGCAGGTTCCATCATCGGACACAGACGGAGACAGGTCACGTGACAACAGTCAGTCTTTTTTTCTTTATTACAGGAGGATCTGGTTTATATACAGACACGTATCTGCAAATACTAAAAAGTCTATGAACCCAAAGTACTAAAAAGTCTACATCCACGCACACACGCGTGTATTAAGTGTTCATACACGTGTGACTGTTGCACACTGTAATTCATCTAATAACTGTTAGTTTTAAAACACCAAAGTAGAGTCACTGAGGCTCGGCTTCACCTCCTTACACCGAGGTTTCCCTGAGCAGGTGTGATGAACTGTTGCAGAAGGAAAAGCATGGAACATGTTAATAACCAGACACAACAACACTCAGGTTTATTGTCTGACGGCATCAGTGTCTCTGGTTGCATCGTCTGAGGAGCATTGTGAAACCAGGAGCAGTGTAAATGAGGGGGGGGGGGCAGTGAGTGGATGCTGCATTCATCAAACACACAATAGTCAGAAGAGAAGGAAGAACAGAAGCCTGTGTTCCTCAGTGTTGGTGTGGAGACGCCTGTTTGGAGGAGCAGGAAGCAGGCTGGACTCTTCCAGCTGGCTTTAAATGCTACTTCTCTTCTGAGAACCTCCCAGCAGCTTTCTCTCCACCATCTTTTTACGCTGAAGTTTTTGATCTTTCATTTCAGGTGTTGTTCTTGACTGAGGTTAAACATGTTTGTTCTTGTGCTCGGAGCGAACCGACGATCCTCTAAAGTCAGGCCATCCTGGATGTTTTCTGAGGCCTGGAGGCTTTAAAGTGGCACTTTTACCCACTTGTCCTCGTTCTGTTGGAAACTTGATCCAAAAACCTTTTCTGGAGCTTCATGTTTTGCTTTTTTGAAGGAATGAAATGGTTTCATCAGCGCTGCCGGGGGCTGAGCAGGCTTCATAAATCTGAAGCTTTGAGATCCTTTAAAGATCTCCTGGAATCAGCAGATGGGGGTTTGATCAAAAACTGTAAGAATCAGTCAAGCTATCAAATCTTGACTCAGTCCAAGCGTGAACCAGTCCATCCAGAGCTGATTATGGCTCAGCCAGGAGGAAAGCACGGCCTGGGGGGGTTCATATGGAGCAGGCACACTCTGGCTCTATGCTACTGAAAACAGCCCTTCAGCACAGCAGCCTGGAATACAGTTCTGGAGAACACCTGTTCCCAACAGAACCTGTTTAAAACGGGACCAGTAAAGATGCCCGGCGTGACCACGACCACGGGGAGAGAGGGGGGGGGGGGGGGCATGCCGCTGCCCACCGATTCACCTGGAAACAACAAAAACCCCAGCAGCTTGGACCCAATATGGCAGCGTGTTCCTCAGAAACACTCCTCAAACTCTCCCCACAGCTTCATTGCTAACAGGATTTGGGGTTTTTGTCCGTGCTAAATGGAAAGTGTTGTCCTTTGGTGGTCCAACAGGACCACGATTTGGATGGATGGATGATTTGATGTTATTGAGAATAAAAACAGCTGAAAATGGAAGCGCAGATGTTTCAGAGCACCAGAGTTCAGAAAGAGTTTCTAATCAAACACCGCCTGCATCTTTCAAAATATGGTTTCAACCCCTTTAACATGATCAAATAGTCATAACAATGAACAAGTATCACGGTCCTGTTATTTATACTTGAA